>NW_026694470.1:600000-755256 GCF_021218885.2 Marmota monax | reverse complement strand
GCCTATCATCAACAACAACAACAAGACCAGGACGAGAAAGACTCACAGCTGAGTTCTATAAGACCTTCATAGAAGAGCTAATATCAATACTCCTCAAATTATTCAATGAAATACAAAAATAGGAAACCCTTCCAAACTTATTCTATGAGGCCAGTATCACCCTGATTCCAAAACCAGACAAAGACACATCAAGAAAACAAAACTTCAGGCCAATATCTCTAATGAACATAGATGCAAAAATTCTCAATGAAATTCTGGCAAATCAAATACAAAACCATATTAAAAAGACAGTGCCCCACAGTCGAGTGAGATTCATCCCAAGGATGCAAGGTTGGTTCAACATACGGAAATCAATAGATGTACTTCAGCACATCAATAAACTTAAAGGTAAGGATCATATGATTATTTTAATAGATGCAGGAAAACTATTAGACAAAATACTGAACCCTTTCATGTTCAAAACACTATAAAAACCAGAGATAATAGGAAACTATCTCAAAAAAAGGGCATGGTGTTAGTACCAACATGATTTGTAGACCAATGGTACAGAATAGAGGACACAGAGTAAAACCCACATATATACAAGTATCTCATACCAGACAAAGGTGCCAAAAACATACATTGGAGAAAAGAGCTTTTTCAACAAATTGTGCTTGGAAAACTGAAAATCTATATGCAGCAAAATGAAACTAAACCCCTATCTCTGACCATGCACAAAACTCAACTCAGAGTGGATCAAGGACCTAGGAATTAGACCAGAAACCCTGTGTCTAATAGAAAGAAAAGCAGGCCCAAATCTTCATCATGTCAGATTAGGCCCCAACTTCCTTAACAAGTCTCTTAAAGTACAAGAAATAAAATCACAAATCAATAAATGGAATGGATTCAAAGTAAAAAGCTTCTCAGCAAAAGAAAAAATCAATGAGGTGAAGAGAGAACCTGTGGAAAGTGAGCAAATCTTTACCACATGCACATCAAATAGAGCACTACTCTCCAGAATATATACAGAACTCAAAAAACTTAACACCAAAACAACAACAACAACAACAAATAACCCAATCAATAAATGGGCTAAGGAATGAATAGACAGTTCTCAAAAGAAGATACACAATCGATGAACAAATATACCAAAAAAAAAATGTTCAACATCCCTAGTAATTAGAGAAATGTAAATCAAAACTACTCTTTAAGATTTTATCTCACTCCAATCAAAATGGCAGTTATGAAGAATACAGGCAACAATAAGTGTTGCCGAGTGTTTGGGGGAAAAGGCACACTCTTTTATTGTTGATGAGACTGCAAATTGGTGCAACTAATATGGAAAGCAGTATGGAGATTCCTTAGAAAACTTGGATTGGAACTGCCATTTGACCCAGCTAATTCACTCTGTGGTTTATATACAAAGGACTTAAAAACAGCATTTTACAGCCTCATCAATGTTTATAGCAGCACAATTCATAATAGTTAAAACTATGAAACCAACATAGATGCCCTTCATTAGATGAATGGATAAAGAAACTGTGGCATATATACACAATGGACTATTACTCAGCATTAAAAGACAATAAAATCATGGTATTTGCAGGTAAATAGATGGAGTTGGAAAATGTCATGCTAAGAGAAATAAGACAATCCCAAAAAACCAAAGGTCAAGTGTTTTCTCTGATAAGTGGATGCTGATCAATAATAGGGGTGGGCAAGGTTGGAATGGAGA
Source organism: Marmota monax (assembly GCF_021218885.2). NCBI lineage: Eukaryota > Metazoa > Chordata > Mammalia > Rodentia > Sciuridae > Marmota > Marmota monax. Next base: position 753,542 of record NW_026694470.1, on the reverse strand, counting down.
AATTTTGGATAGGTCAAAGGGGATGGAGGGTAAGAGGGGGAGCATGGGTATAGGAAAAATGGTGGAATGAGATGAACATCATTACCCTAGATACATGCATGATGACACCAATGAATGACTCTACATAAAACCAGAGAAATGAACAATTATGTTCCATTTGTGTACTATAAAATGAAATGAATTATCCTGTCATGTATAATTTATTGAACAAATAAATAATTAAAAAGGAAGTGTTAGTGAGAAATCAAATCCAGTTACATTAACAAGTTTGTTTGAACTGAGCCCTCAAAATGAATAGAATGGATAAAAGCATGATAGGAAAGATCATTCTGAGCAGAGGTAAGACTCCTCCTAGGCAAAGCATTGAAAGCCTAGAAGTACATGAGAATGTCTAAATTTCATTAACGTATGTTTGAATATATTTGAAAAATATGTTTGGCACCTTGTTACGTTAGGTAATTACAAATATTTGACACTACTAAGTTAATTTCCCCTGTATTTATTAAATAGATAATAAAATTGATTGAATGCATTTTTTAGTTTTATCTCACATACAGACTTTATATATAGAAGTGTAAGGGATTTCAGGGGTTGAGAGAATCAATTTTTTTTTTCTTTCAATGGTTAGAAAGAAAAAAGAGTTGTCAGAGATACTATAAACTCTTATGCTGAAGGAAGACTACACTAGTTCAAGGTTGAAGACTATTAAGGAAAAACCCATTCTGATGGTGATTCATACTTTTCCATGTGCTATTCAGTTCTTGAAACTCTTCTATTTCCATCCCAATTCTACCCATATCCCAAGGACATATTCAGTAAGAACCTACTCTACACATTGTATTATTTCTAATGTTATAATACCTTCAATTTAAATTACTTTTCTTGTTCCTAAACTATCCTTTCAATGTAACACATCACACATTGTCATTAAAGAATGTCAGAGAATACATTATTTTTATAACTAAACTACAAACTATTAAGGACATGCCGACAATGACCTTGTAGTATATTAAGCTTTCAGCTTATAAACAATAATTATAGTAAATTTAGAAAGTGCTATTGTAGTTAGTGCATTGTATCTTTTTAATGTAAATAATTTCAAAATGTAATGAAAACAACAGCAAACAGATAACAATCAGAAGAAAATATTAATTAGTATTAAATTTTAGGAATCCATATATCTAGAGAGAATGACACAATCTAAAATAAAGTCCTGGCCCTATCTGCTTTATATAATAGCGTTTCAAAATTAAGAACATAAACTAAACATTTTATATGAAATTATAGTAGCCAAAGGATTTAAGCTCCCGGGTATCCTGACCTTTTGATTAAATCACAGGTCTCTATTCATTAAGTAGTTATTTTAACTAAAAATAATCTCATTTAACATTAAGGCATAATTTGTTTTTGGAAAAAAATAGTAAATATTGAATTTTGATATCATGTATTCTCTACAAATTTGTGTTTACATTTTTTTTTTGCTAAACAAAGGAAAGTTTACAAAATACTAATTGAAAGATTCAGAAGGGATATCAATTCTGCCTTCCTGTTTAATAGATGCCATTATCAAGCAGTGTGAGTTTTATTTATTTCATAGTTTAGTGGAATTCAATATTACCTTGATATTAATCATAATGGTTCAACTTTTCTCAATTTTAATGGCTGGATAAATTTATTACTGAAAAATGATATAAGCAGATTTGTCAGGAACGTATGTACAACACTTCTACAATTATTTGTATAATGCATATTTAGTGAATACTTTTTACATAGGAGACACCATACTATGTGTGTAATCAGGGAAAAGCAAACCCAAGGAAATCTCAACAATAGTGGAATCTTGTTCCTTACCACTTAAGTGCATTTTGCAGCAATTCTACCCTGTTCATTGTTACCTATATGAAGACATTGCTTGTACAAATTGGAAGAGAAAATGTAATTTGACAATTAGTTTTGAACCAATTATGTATCTTTAAGAAAATTAAGAAAACAAGTAGTTTCTTCATTGTAGCAAAAGTATCATCATTATTATTTGGTAGGTACTTCAAGGTACATCTCTTGAAGTAGCTATCTCTTGAATGAACTATTATTTCTATAGTGTTCATGTGTTATTGCATGTATTTCATTTCATCTATTCAACTTTAATGTAATGCTGCTCAATAAATGGCTACACATACATACATTAGCATACATGTATACATAGATGAATAGATAGTAAGTTATTTCTTGTAACAGCAAAAATTTAGGGATCTGAGTTTACTTTATTTATAAAAATTTTTAAAGAATTAAAAGAATTATAAATGATACTTGGGTATACAGCAGTTTATACATAGGAGTTAAATATAAAATCAATTTATAATTCTGTATGACTAGTATGTGTACCTTGAAAATGTTAGTAATGAAAAATTATATTAATATGAATACAACCTTAAATAATAAAAATAAATCCATATATTTTGAGTAATCATTCTTGGACATATGGTGCCAAATAATTTCTTACACTAGCTCCATCTTCACAGCAAATGAAAAATTTGAGGATTAAAGATTAAATGATCATGATCACATCATGTACCCAGTAATTGGCATGCCTGAGGTGGATATCATTTTTAATAATTGCAAAAGTGCCAGAGTCTGAGTGTTAAATGAAAGAGGTCTTTGTTTTTGATCCCCTCTATCTTATTCGCAGGACTTCATATGAGCATCATCTTTGATTATCACTTATCATTTGCAATGTCACCTTTGTTTTTAATCTAATGTTTGTCTGCAAAGGTTAGTCATGGATCACTCACAGTAAAGGACCTGTAAACATCATGTTCTTTATTCTGTTTGGTTATTATCACCACCTAGAATCTACATAATATTCACAGGAATTATCAGAAGGAAGGAAGAAAGGAGGAACTTGATTTCATGAGGGTGGACCCAGAAATAATGGAGCTGCCTGAATTGTTCTTTTTTTTACAAAGAGATTATGAGTCTTTGACATGGGCTACACTTCAAGCACATTGAATTCTGTATTTAAAAACTGAAAGTTTTCAAACATACTTGAAAAGCCATTAGTTTTCATAGAAATATCATTTATTCAGGAAATTAAAAATTTCACATCTAATGATTTTACTATGAGATTGTGCTGATTGAATTTATGCCAAAAGGGAGAAGAAATTAAAATTCATGAATGAAAAAAATGACATCTTAAAGGACCCATTGAGAGAATCTCAGTTTGAGAGTTAGTTTATAAGGGTATTATGGACTATGTTGGGATATTTTGTTTATTTACTAATTTCAGTTTCAAAAATTAAGAAATATTCTATCCAATTCACTCTCTCACTTTTATTTTTGTAGAAAGGAGAATCCATTAAGGAAATAACTATTATTAAAATATGCAAAAATATTTGATTAAAGCAATTTTGATATTTTTAATTTGGAAATTTTAATAATTTCAACTCATATCATACCTTCAGATGAAACATTCAGTAAGAGTATCCCTTGTTGTATAAATGTTTGTTCAGTTGTTTTTTTTAGTTTTAAGGTGTTTGAGATAGAGGACTGATTAAGATGTTTTTTTTTTGATAGGACATGAAATCATGTTTAATTGATTAATTAATTAGTTTTAAATTTTTAGTTATAAAAAAAATACAGAATATTTTGACATTTTGGTACAAACATAGAGTCTATCTTGTTCTAATTAGGATTCCAGTCTATTAGCTGTACATGGTGTAGAAATTCACTATGGTGAATTCATATTTGTTCATTGAAAAGTTATGTTGGAATCATTTCACTATCTTTTAAAATTAATGTCAAGTGAATGTCAGTCTAAAATTTATATTAATTTTAGTGGTTTAGTCCTTATGCAATCATCCATTTAATCTAATTATTGATTGAGCAATGATTTTTGTATCAACTTATTTTCATGTGCTAGTAAATAACTATTATTTATTTTGCTTCCAATTTTGGTAACTTTCCTACTAAAACAGACATGTTTGATGGTTAGTTTGATGTCATTTATTTTATTATTTTTTTTTAATGTAAATCTTTTTATTTATATATAACAGCAGAATATATTATAATTCTTATTACATATATAGAGCACAATTTTTCATATCTCCGGTTGTATACATAGTAAATTCATACCAATTTGTGTCTTTATAGATGCACTTTGAATAGTAATGATCATCACATTTCACCATTATTAATTACCCCATGCTGCTTCCCTTCCCCTTCAACCCTTCTGCCCTATCTAGAGTTTGTCTATTTCTCCGATGCTCCCGCTCCCTATCCCACTATGAATCATCCTCCTTATATCAAAGAAAACATTTGGCATTTGGTTTTGGGGGATTGGCTAATTTCATTTAGCATTATCTTCTCTAATTCCATCCATTTACCTGCAAATGCCATGAGTTTATTCTTTTTTATTGCTGAGTAATATTCCATTGTGTATATATGCCACACTTTTTTTTTTATCCATTCATCTACTGGAGGGGATCTAGGTTGGTTCCACAGTTTAGCTATTGTAAATTGTCCTGCTATAAACATTGATGTGGCTGTGTCCCTGTAGTATGCTGTTTTTAAGTCCTTTGGGTATAGACTGAGGAGAGGGACAGCTGGGTCAAATGGTGGTTCCATTCTCAATTTTCCAAGAAATCTCCATACTACTTTCCATATTGGCTGCACCAGTTTGCAGTCCTACCAGCAGTGTATGTGTATACCTTTTCCCCCACATCCTCACCAATACTTATTGTTTTTTGTATACATGATAACTCCCATTCTGACTGGAGTGAGATGAAATCTTAGAGTGGTTTTGATTTGCATTTCTCTAATTGCTAGTGATGATGAACATTTTTTCATATATTTGTTGATTGACTGTACATCATCTTCTGAGTAGTGTCTCTTTGCTTGATGTCATTTAAATTAGGCAGTAATTAAAGAAAAGGTAGTTCTTGTAATAAAAAAAATTGGAGGTTGAATTTTAGCAAAACCTTCTATCACAGGAATATATGATGCTAAAATAGGTCCTACTCCAAACTATTTTTTCAAATCCTTATCCTTCAGTGGAAGAGTCTTTAGAGCTTCAAAAATAAAAGCTGGGATTACCTAAGTTAAATACACTCATATGACACTAAATACTAAAGTTGAGATGTATTTAATGAACAAGGCCTTGAATAATGATCCTAGTAGTGCCTCTTTAAACTTTATAGTTTTCAGAAAAACTGAAGATTTGTTATTATCTCTTCTATGGCTAGAGAGATCAGCATGTATTTTTCTCTGTAAAACTTCTTTGAGACTAGGTGACCAGAGCTAAAGAATATTCAGAATAGGAAAGCTTATGATATTTCTTATTAATTAGCATCCAAATATAGCACAAATATATATTGAATCAATATATCTTTATTTGAACCAAGAGGGTATTTGGTTGTATTTCCATTTGTTCTATTAGAAGATATAAAAGGAATTAGAATAAAACTGTTTGGAAGAAACTTACTCAGAAAACAGTACATTGTTTTACCCAGAAAGTTATAACAAAGTAGACGACTTCAGAGTGGTATAGAAGTCATGATCCTTTAAAAGAAAATCTTTTAAAACTCACAGATTAATTTTATTTGTTCAAGTTATAATTTAAAATAAACAATTTACAAGAGTGACAGGTTTATTGCATATTTTATTTTGTAGTCCTAAGTATCCCATTTTGTAATGCCATTTAGACATTCTTAAGTTAGATAGGTACATAATTGTTTTGTATTAAAATACGCTGGCATTTTAAATCTATAATTTTCAGTTAAGATTAAATTAATTTAAATGATACTTAAGAAAAATCAAATATGAATTCCTTTAAAATAAAAATGAACTAGAAAACAATCTCAAACATTTTATTTCATCTCTTTTGTGTGTTTTGTGATAAAGTAATTATGCAATCAGTAATTAATCACTTCTGGCCAACAATGAGGGTATTGTAATTCTGGAAAATAATGCATTCTGCTAAAATGGCTGGATAATAACCAACTGAGCCTAACACAAACATTAGGATAATAGAGAAGAGACAATGAAAATAAGTTGTACTCCTCTTTAAAAGCCAAGACAAAGTAAATTAATAGGCAAAATGCAAATTAGTTGGATGCAATATCTGAATGCACAATAAAATGGAACCTAGTTTACTAAAGAAGTTTCAGTTGGGTTTCTACAGGGATGGTCTTCTTTGACCTTGTTTGCTATTAATTACTGATTTTGCCAAACAATTTAATCACATGAATATTTTGGATAAAAAGATACCATAGGATAAATGAAAATAAAACTATGCAAATTAAATTAAATTAAATATTATTTATAACAAATTTTGTAGCAAAATAAAGTACAATTCCATATATAAAAGCAATTGCCATTTTCTACCTACTGGAAAGAGATAAATGCTTCATTTAATTCCTGCCTACCCCTTTTTAGAAACAGCCTGGAAATAAAGAAAGTATATGAGAATCCTACCTCTAACACTCATTGACCTATCTACATTTCTTGTTGTACAAATTACTAAGCACCTCAAAATTTTAAATGATATCCCTGAGTTTTCTTTTTGGATAAGTTGTAATCATTTGTAGGTTTGAGCCTCAACATGTAGGAGAAATGGTAGACAGATGTCAGGTAGGTTGTTAGTTAATGGTAGGTAGGTAGATAGATTTATTTTATTCATCTACTTCTCCCATAATTCCACCCTTAGTGTAAGTTGCCTTAGTTTAAGTATTTATAATTGTATTAATTAGAATAAGCATGTTGTATTTTATGGATAGTTTTCCTATTTTCCACAATTGTCTGAATTATTAGGAGCAAGGACAACTTCTTAAGCTTTTTTATATGCTGAACATTATGATTTTAGTCACTTCTCAGAAGTAGTTAAGCAATGTTACAAAGTAATAACAAAATTCAAATTTTTTAGACTCTTTTCACTAAAGAGGTACTATTTTCAATACACTGATCCATTTGATATACAGCATGATAACTCCCAATAAACTCAAATTTGTCTCTTTTCCTTTAAGAAAGCATTTATAGACAGCATTTTAAATGCTGGTTTTCTCCTTCAGAAATGTTGGTACTAGAGAATGAAGAGGAGTTGATGTTGAGAGAATGCACTAAATGTTAAGGCTGGGGGTGTTATAATGACATAAAATTGAAAAACTAAAGGTAAATGTGGGCAGCCGCCCTGCCCATGGGCGGAGCATCCTCTCCCAGCCTTGAGTAAGAGAGTAGGGGTTGGGTTTGGTATCCCATGCCACGTGCTGTGCGAAGCAAGTGGCCTCCAACTTCATTTGCCAAAGTTGTTTGCTCTAACCCGGGACTTGGCCATTACCCAATGGGATTGGACAACCCCCTTTGAAACTTTCTCCCCTGCCTTTTGGTGAAGAATATTCCATCAAACTCCTTTATGTGTTCCCACTAAAAAAATAAAGATATTCAGGGTGCATGCTCCCTTGCCTTCTTGCATGGAAGAGGACTCTTAAGAGTGCAGAGCAGTCTTGCCCTTGATCTGAGAACCTTATGTCCATGTGTTGCGTGATTTCTTTCTTTGTTTTCTTAGCTTAATATGGCAGCAAACTCTTTTGAAACCAGCTCATCTCCTCAGCGAGGGTCCTTAGAGAGAGGTAAATTTGAAAACATATTTTGAATAAATATACAATGACTGAAACTCAAGGCCTCAGTGGTGTGTATTTTAAGTGAAAATCCCAGGGTGCCATGATATCATGATGATTCAATTTGTTGTTGGTATAGAGTCAAGAAATCCATCTTAGATGAGTATTTTCTACATCCAGACTTGATAATATAAGCTTTGCTTCAAACATAAGGGCTAACAACTCTAAATGACTCAGGAAAAAAAGGGGAATTTTAATGAACTACTAAAGAACATTGGGTAATATGAAGTTATAATTAAAAGAATGTTTAGTTCCCAGAACTTGTAGCACAATATTGTCATTGAATTATTGTGTACTCTTTTTTATTCTCAGGTGTGTGAACTTTGGTCATCCAGAAGGAACTGTGATCTAAGATGTTTTCCTAAAGACAAAGCAACATATACAAAATCATACATATATAAGAATTAGGCACCATGTTACATTATTTTTTTTTCAAAAATAGCAAACAAAGCCACTCAAATTTTGCACAGAGAAGTTCTAAAAGACAAGGACAGGCAAAACACAATTTCTCTGGTGTTGGTTCTAGATGCTTTTTCCAGCCAGCAGTCTTCCCATCTCTTCAGCTGTGGCATCTTCAATAAAGATGTCTATTTTAAGCTATAGCATTCTGATAAGATTAAATTTCTTATTTTCAGTGTGAGAATAATGGCACTGACTCTCATGAGCTACCACCAAAAAGAGAAAATAAGTTGGGCAAAGAATATTTCAATTTCCCATTGCCCACAAATTAAATATATTTGTGTGAAATGGAAATTGACTAGAAAAATAAGAGGTAATATTGAAATTGAAGATAAAAGCTATAGGGATAGTATTAAGTGGGAACTTATTAATCATGTTCATGCATAAGGCTCTTTTCTCTTCCTCATTATTATAAGTCCTTCCAAAGTTGTGTTCAATTATTAATTTTCATTAATTGAAATAATTTATTGACTCCAACTATCTGCCAACCTTTCTTCACCGCTATTCCAGTGGATCCTGATGCACAAGCAGGGCTCATTTTGGTTCCAGAATTAAGTGTTTGTTTGATTGTTTTTTCACAGTAAATTTTTTTTTTACAGTCTGGTAGTATTTAGCAAAAATTTTATTTATTACATATTTTTAAAATCTGTACTTTGAGCAACAGAGAAGTAGAGTCAGAATATATGGGTTGGAAACCCTTTCTATCTCACAAGCACAGCCAGACCTGTTAGCTCCCATGGCTGAGGTGAAATTATGTCTCATTTCTGCTTTATGTATGAGGTACCACCATAAAAGGATTTTGCCTATTTAGGCCTTATGGTGTGTGTGATTTCCATAGTTTGTCTTTAAAAATCCAGGATTGTAAAATATTTTGATAGGATCATAAGAAAGAGAATTCTTTAATGCAGTGTTTTAGTTTGAAAATAAAGTTTAGGACAAATTTGTTGGAAAGGTATCATGAATATAGACACTGTAATTATTACATTTTTCTTTTTTATTTGCCATTTAAATTACTGTATTACCGTTCTATTATTATAACAAGATACCTGAGATAATCAATTTAAAAGAAGAAAGGTTTATCTTGGCTCACAAGTTTGAAGGTTTTAGTCCATGGTTGGTTGGCTCTGTTGCTTTGGGGCCAAGGCACCTCATCATGGAAGGAGTGTGTGAAGGGGAAATCAGCTTACTTCGTGGTGGGGAAGCAAAGAGAAGAGGAAAAAAGAGTTGGGGTCTCAATCACCCTTTTTAAAAGGCATGTCCCTAATGATCTACTTCTTCCCATTAGGGACCACCTATTAAATTTTCTAGTACCACTATGAGCTGAGGATTAAGCCTTAACAAATGGGTCTTGGGGTATATTTCAGATGGAGTCAGTAGTAACTACATTGCCCTAAGAGATTTTATCTCAAAAAATGCTACCCTGGGCTTACTGGTCAGTAAAGGAGAAAGAAGATCTGAACTGAAGTAAAGAGACCACTGAATAGCTGTAAGTTTACAAAGCAATTAAACAGATCTGAAAAACTTGAAAACCCTGATAAAAGAAAAATTGATTTTTCAAAGAAATTAAAAAAGATATCAAGGAATGCCTAAGTTTTCCTATTGCTGAGTATGTTAATCAAATTTTGTCACTGTGACCAATACCTGAGAACCAACTGGGATAAGGACAGCTTTATTTTCCTCAGTTTTTGAGGTTTCAGATCATGGTAGGCCAGCTCCATTACTTTGAGCCTGAGGTAAGGCAGAATATAATAGTGGATGGACAAAGTGGAGGAAAACTTCTCAACTCATGGCAGCCAGGAAGGATAAAGAGAAAGAGGAGAGGCAAAGGGCAGGGGATCCAGATATAAGAAATAACTTTTCAGAGCATGGCCACAGTGATGTAATTCTTCCAACAGTGTTCCACCACCTACGGTTATCACCACCTCCCAATAGTCCATTGGGCTACAATGGATTAATCCAGCCCTCATAATCCAATCAATTCCTCAAAGCTCCACCTCTGAACTTTGCTGTACTAGGGCCAAGGCAATCAGTAAACAGGCTTTCAGGGGGACATTACAGATCCAAACCTTAACACTGGGACAAAAATACAGAATGGAGATTTAGCCTGAATGAATACTTGGAGCTCTTAAGCATCACCATGAGACTCATGTTTTACTGAAGACCAAGATCCTTTAGTGAAAGAAAATATTTCAAGGTCTTCATACTTATATTCCAAGACCAGAAAGGTGACCAGGATGACTGACATCCTAAAAGAAGGGCTGTCAATACCATATCAGGACAGTAGAAGACAGGACAAGCCTTAACATGAAAACAATAGCCCTTCTTCTCTGATTTTGGGTTCTGAAAGGCCTTTTTTCCTCCATGTACATAGCCATTAACCTGAAGATCAACAATATACAGGATAAAATGTCTGAAGGAGTAACAGCTTATCAAAAAAGATGGAGCATTTTAACTCCATCTTATTATTAGAACTGCATAATAGTGGACTTATTTCTTTCATAATTTTTGAGCAGTATAGAAACTTCCAAGATGAGCAAGTCACCTAAAGTAAATGAGGCTGCCATTTCCTCACACAGCTGCAGATACAGTTGTGACTCACTAACTCTAACCCTAACCCTAGCCCTAACTCTAACTCCTGGGTCTTGGACTGACTGTAACTACATTGTAAGATAGGTGGGTGTGGAGCCAAAGAACACAGAAGTCATCCTATCCTCTAGGCAGGATTACCAGTCAAAAGGTCACAGGGCTTTTATGCAAACTTCCTTGCTCAGTGTCCTTACAAATATGGTACCCAGGAGCTCCATAGTAAATTATTTAAGCTCTTTTCTCATTCCCAAGTATTTTCTCTTCCTCATTATTATAAGTCCTTCCAAAGTTGTGTTCAATTATTAATTTTCATTAATTGAAATAATTTATTGACTCAAACTCCATTTCTTGTTGTGTGACTTGAGACAACCAGCTTCATGTTTTTGAGTCTACACAAGCCAATCAAATCTGAATTTACATGGATGGAGCTCAAGCATGTCTATACTTTTATAGAAACAACTTCAGTTTATTTTAATATGTAGTTGAATTTGAGAACCTTTAATATCGAGTTTTGGGTTGGGGGTCATAGCTCAGTGGTAGAGGGATTGCCTAACACATGTGAGGCACTGGGTTCAGTCCTTAATACCACATAAAAATAAATAAATTAAATATAGGTATTGTGTCCATCTACAACTAAAAAAATACTGGAAAAAAATAAAGTTTTAATTTACTGAAATTGTATGCTTAGATTTGGAGTTCAATCTAATTTAGGTCTAGCATATAATACTCACTTTAGTTCTCTGTCCTCATTTCTGTAGTATACAGTTTCCTAAATTCCTGCCATTTCTATCTATATATCACATGGTATATCCATCACTCAGTCTATAAACAAAATAAATATATTTTATTTACATATATAATATTTAATGCACACATGTATTTACTTATTTATATATTATAACAAAGAAAATAATACCACATATTTATATACAGATGCTCATCAACTTATGATGGGGATACATCCTGATAAACACTGTAAAGTGAAAATATTATAGGTAGAAAATTCACCTAACCTATCAAATATCGTTGCTGTACAACACAGTACCCCCATAGTGTATTTGTTTTTGAAACTTGTGATTACATGACTGACCAGGAGTAACAGCTCACTATCATTAACATCATAAAAGATACTGTACTGCACCACAGTCTGGGGGAAAACAAAATTCAAAATGTAAAGTTTAATTTTTAATGAATTTGTGTCACTTTTACACAAGTGACAAATCACAAGTGAAACCACTGTAAGTTGTAGATCTATATGTACATATGTAGTTATGAGGAATTGTGGAGGTTGGTTAAGTAGTCACAAGGCTGTCTTGCATCTAATGCAATATCCAGGAGTCCACAGGCAGGCAGCAAAGTATGATCATGTGCTGGCTAAAACCCATGAACATGCACAAGAAGCCTAACAAGAATGGACTGAAGCTCATGCCAATTTTTATTTCCTCTGGCCCATGAAGGTTTACTTTAGAAGCTATGTACCTCTGTCTTGGAGCTGGACATAAGCACACATATATGGTCTATAGACATTTTAAAAATAATCAGGAGGAAGGTAATACAATTTCTGGTGCACCTCCAGCCACATGCTGAAAAGTGAATCAGTAGATCAGTAGGAAGTAGATAAATGTGGGGACCCTGAATGCAGAAACATTCTATAGCTTTCTCTCCTGTCTGCACTGTAGAATATCTGTTTTCCATTTAAATGGCCTTAGTCCTTTTTTAAAGGACTTCAACATCATTTAAATCATGGTGAATAGAAAACCCCTGCTTTTGGTAAACTAAAAACCAACTGACAAGGGATTTTTATCTGCAAAATCCCTCCAAGACAGCATCGATACTAGTGTTTGAACAAATAGCTATCACCAACTACAATGAGACAGTCTCCCTTGCAGTCCACTCTAACTAACAGGATACTAGAAAGGAATTATGGGGAATGTATTTTAACCTAGTCAATTTAACATATCACAAAGCCATCATGCATGATTTTCATATTAATAGCAGTGTCCTAAACCTTTTGATGTTGAGAGAAACCTCAGGTTTACATCCGTAGTTGTTCAAGAAATACCTGTACTTTAAAGTATGTTAACTATTCAGCTATTGTACCTAGGCCTTGTTTCAAATTTGGTGAATGCCACTCTTTTTATTTTATTTTATTTTTTTTTAATTTTTTTTATTGGTTGTTCAAAACATTATAAAGCTCTTGACATATCATATTTCATACATTAGATTCAAGTTGGTTATGAACTCCCAATTTTACCCCAAATACAGATTGCAGAATCACATCGGTTACACATCCACATTTTTACATAATGCCCTATTAGTAACTGTTGTATTCTGCTACCTTTCCTATCCTCTACCATCCCCCCTCCCTCCCCTCCCATCTTCTCTCTCTACCCCATCCCCTGTAATTCATATCTCTCCTTGTTTATTTTCCCATTCCCCTCACAACCTCTTGTATGTAATTTTGTATAACAATGAGGGTTTCCCTCCATTACCATGCAATTTCCCTTTTCTCTCCCTTTCCATCCCACCTCATGTATCTGTTTAATGTTAATCTTTTCTTCCTGCTCTTCCTCCCTGCTCTGTTCTTAGTTGCTCTCATTATATCAAAGAAGACATTTGGTATTTGTTTTTTAGGGATTGGCTAGCTTCACTAAGCATAATCTGCTCTAGTGCCATCCATTTCCCTGCAAATTCTATGATTTTGTCATTTTTTAGTGCTGCGTAATACTCCATGGGATACTTGGGAATCAACCTAACAAAAGAGGTGAAAGATTTATATAATGAAAACTACAAAACCCTAAAAAGAGAAGTAGAAGAAGATCTTAGAAGATGGAAAAATATACCCTGTTCATGGATAGGCAGAACTAACATCATCAAAATGGCGATATTACCAAAAGTTCTCTATAGGTTTAATGCAATGCCAATCAAAATCCCAACGGCATTTCTTGTAGAAATGGATAAAGCAATCATGAAATTCATATGGAAAAATAAAAGACCCAGAATAGCAAAAGCAATTCTAAGCAGGAAGTGTGAATCAGGCGGTATAGCGATACCAGACTTCAAACTATATTACAGAGCAATAGTAACAAAAACAGCATGGTACTGGTACCAAAACAGGAGGGTGGACCAATGGTACAGAATAGAGGACACAGAGACTAATCCACAAAGCTACAACTATCTTATATTTGATAAAGGAGCTAAAAGCATGCAATGGAGGGAGGATAGCATCTTCAACAAATGGTGCTGGGAAAACTGGAAATCCATATGCAACAAAATGAAACTGAATCCCCTCCTCTCGCCATGCACAAAAGTTAACTCAAAGTGGATCAAGGAGCTAGATATCAAATCAGAGACTCTGCGTCTGATAGAAGAAAAAGTTGGCTCCGATCTACATATTGTAGGGTCGGGCTCCAAATTCCTTAATAGGACACCCATAGCCACTCTTTTTAAAGAGAGGTACCTCAAATCAAAATCTTACATCTCCCTTAGCTTTTAATTTCCTGTCCATTTTTTATGTGTCTTCTAGTTTTACAGATCTAATTAATAAACACAGAGGACCCCAAATAACTAACCTCTGAAATCTTAGTTTAGTTTATTTCTTTCATACTTTGTAACTAGAAAAAGAACATCAAAATATTATTGATTTGTTAGAATATTTATACAGACATCCCAGAACTCCTGCGATGTGCTTAACACTGCTGATATGAGAAGCCTGGCTTTTTGAAGTATAGTCAATTTGCTTCTGGGATTGAATTGATTGCGCAATGATCTGTTCAATTGCTCACTCACTGACCTGCAAAGAACCAATTTGGTTAGTCATGTAGATATGCCTGCTGCCCTCACTAATCACTGCAAACGAATCCGGTTTCTGTTTAAAATACTCTAAGGGGAGGATTCATTGGAAAAGGCAGAAATTCAAGAGCTATTTTGGAGAAAATTATTCATTTTGTCCCATTCACATGGTAGATTGGATTGCAATTACAATTGGCTAATAAATGTACTGTAAAGATAGAGCTACTTAAATGTTCTCAGAACAGATTATCTTATTGAAATTTATGAAATGAAATTTTATTTTCCTTTAGTGTCCCACATCTGTTCTTTAGACTAACTCTGATAGATTATATTTATCTATATTCTCTCTTTTCAAAACCATTTTTATTCTAGTATACATGTGTTTCATCTCAACTTGAACACTTTAAAAACTTGTTTGTCCTGAAGAATCTATTATAAAGATACAAATATTATAAAGTATACAAATATTAATCTAAAGTATACAAATATTATAAAGTATACAAATATTAATCTGGGCCAAATTAATAAAATGAAAATTTATTGGTGAAATTTAAAGCAAAATTAGCAAGTAGAAACAAACAAACAAAAACCAAAAATATAACCAGAGTTCATTTAAAATTTGTTAAATTAGTACTTTAAGATTACCTACAATTTATTAATTTTTTTCCCCAGATATTCAGTACTAGATGGGAGGTAATTATCCCTGGATTAAGTGGACAGGACAGTGAGATGAACATATCATTGGAAGACTCATAAAATGCATTTATATTTGGTTCTAAAGTTGTATGAGCTGAGATAATTCAATTTTAAACACACATAATTGCATTTCTGAATATCAAATTTGATATTTTCTTTCATATTTCTTCTCTAATCCACAATATTTTGTTAATCTGAAAACTAAAATAGAATAATATATTGGAGCCAGCTGTGTTTAGATTATATGTAGTTGACATCCTACACTATGATGGAAATTATTTTAAAAGGATGAAAATAATCCTGTCCTGAAATCCATACAAAAGACTTTTCATATAGATGTTAAAACAGTCATGTTACATCATCTCTTTTTTGTATAGTAAGATTATACAAAAATATGAAGAATTGTAATTCCATAAAGATATGAAAACAGGATGGGGAATGGGAGTAATTAGCTGCTAAGAATTTCAACAGATTTCTGGAGCAAAATAGACTAAGTGGAGAAGTATATGGTAAAGCAGAAGAAATTGTGTCCTTGAGCATGTGACGCAGAGTCAGAGTAGAACAGGCAGCCAGTCCATCAGGAACCCGGGCAAGCTCTGCAGTGCCAGATGCCAAGGGGTGAGCCTGAAACTCACAGCTGAGAGGAGGGATTGTTGAATATGTGGGTATGGAGCAAGTGATCCTTAAACAAATTTCTCTTTACCCATGTGTGCTTCTGCACAAGTAGAAACTGAAATCTTCCATTCAACAAGATCTGGACATCTCTGTCCTCTTTTAGGAACTTCAGTTTAAACACACATAGATCACAACTATTTTCAGATGCACAGATGCAGACACATACTTTTCACCTGCACACCCAATAAAAAAACAAAACAACAGGTCTTCTAGGAAACCATGCAGAAAAAAGAATCAGTTCAAGATCAATTAAAAGAGATATAAATGATTTGAGATAATTTACTTTTGAAATGATTCTAATAGATATCTGCACCCACACAAAATAATAAAATTTTGTAGAAAGGGGACAAGGTATGGCTGTTGGTATTTTAGAATACAATATCAAAAAAAAAAAAAGAAAAAGAAATACAATTCAAAAATGTATGGTCAAGGTAAATATTTGATGTAAATATTTGAAACAAATATTTGGGTGCTATTATGGAAATATAAGTGAAGAATTTATTATTTCAGTAGGAATTTTATAGATATTATATAAATGATTAAAACAACAGTTAACACATTATTAACATTATAGACATGAGGTAATAATCTACCAAGAAAAACAGCCATCACATAGTGGAGACCTCTGAAACTAGAAACTGACAGTTTCATTATAAGCCATTTGCAGTATTAAATGTTTTAAGCAAGCACAGAGTGTTTTTTCTACCTTAAAAATAAAAGTCATACGCAAGATGTATTAACATTTTCTTAGAAATCTTTAAAATGTCGTATATTAGATTTTTGAGATAAGAGTAATTAAAGCAATAATGAGTTTCAATATAACATTAAATTTACATCAGCTTTCATGTTTTTGTTTGTTTTTAGTACTATGGAGTCATTGTCTTGAATTGAAAATAACTTGGTCAGAGAATAGAGTTTTTATTAATTGTCACCAAAAAAACCGTTATTATTGAGGTGTTTAATTCATCCTGCTTTTTTTTCCCCCAACAGTGTTCTTTTAAATCTGTAAGATGTGTCTCTATTATATTGATGTGTAGAGTGAAAAGAGAAGGATATTGATGGCTCATGTCTCCTCTTTGTCTCAGGGACATAGGGGAAATGGCTAGTTCACTAAGCATCAGTATGAAGTCAATGAAACCTCATACAGTTCTGAAGCATTCTATTAAATAAGAGAATATGTTTTACAGTCAGGAAAAGGATAAATTTTTAATTCATTTGCAGAAAGCAAAGAAGACAACTGACAAATTTCATTTTGCAAAATCAAGGACACAGCTGGCTGAGATGAGAGTTTCTAGATCCAGCCCTAGGTGAAATAATTTTTCCTCAGAAAATCATATTTCAAAAAAGACTTTGTATACTTTTATTTTATTTCACCACTTTATTATTACATTTTAGAATATATTGATGGGAAGCATTTTGCACACTGAGCATTAGTCAATAAAGGAAAAGAAGAGATAAAGGAGAAAACATTACATTTTCAAAAGGAAATGATATTAAGTTCCTCAAATTTATTTGCACTTTTTCATTTCAAGATAATGAAAAACCTGTGCTGCATGGATGCCCTTGCCTATAGGTATCTGCATGAGTTGGGTAAAAAATGCAAAAGTGCCTATTAAAAAAGTACCCATTAGGACAATCAAAGACATAGGACTTATATCAGATCAAAAGCTATCAAACGGAATGATTCAACATGCAAGAATAAACGTGTGATGCTGTTATCTAGGCATTCTTTTAAGGATCAAAAATATTCCCAGATAAATATATGGACTGAACCAATGTCCTTTATGCTATTATAAAATTAAGAAAATAGATGGCAGAGGCTTCTTGAGGGCTTGTCTTATTGGATTCACTTTTCTTTATTTCTTTATTTACCTATTTAAGCAACAAATAGTTATCCCATGCATCCTCCTTGCAACTCCTGGGAATTGTACCAAGCAATGACAAAGGAGGAAAATGGTAGGTGTGGTTGGTCCCTATTAATTGAGTGTACTATACTGCTTTTGGAACTATGAGGTAGACAGAAAAATGTGTGATTATCCCCTGGCTTCCAGTCCAGCAGACCACTCTGATTCTCAATGGCCAGTATATGTTGAGTGAATTCATATCAACAGCTCCTTGTTCAGGGATCACTACAGGCAAGGCTTTGAATCTGGACCTAAAGAAGACTGGTGGTCACATCAGAAGTGTTCCCTCCTGTCTCTTTAACAAAGAGATGCCAGGCAGACATATTTAAACGTTCTCCAGATCTCCTACATATGAACAAACAAAAGATTACATACCAGATGTACACATACCACTTCCTCTGCTTTTCTTCATTTTTCAGGGATACAGTTGGGATATATCTTCCCTTCTTTACAAAATCAAATTTGCCCCCATTTTTTTTCAACACATAGCTTTTTAAATTTTTACTGTCTACCTGTTAGTCTTTAATTAGCCATCATCTTCTGTTGGCTCCAGTCATGATGAACACAGTATTTTCCGTAAAGTTACCAGTTAGTTACATATTGCTGAACCCATGGGCCATATACTGGTCTTAACTTTATTTCTCAACTACCTCTCATTGTATTATTTTTATTTTTTTCAATTTGTCTTTTATGATGCGGTATTTACTTCTCCTACCCTGAAGTCTCTTTCTTAGTCTCTTAGATCTCATTATTGTCTAAGAAGACATTGAATAATGAAGGTTATAAGGCTAATTTATGTGAATATCTATTCTTTTCACCATTCTCTTTTTTCCCCTATTGTATTTTATCGAGACCTACATTATAGATTACTCAGTGTTGCCAATACCTAAATTATTAGTATCTGATCAACCGTCTTTCTGATCTTAAGTGTCATGTAAATAGTCTATTAAAATATACTACTGAAACACCTCAGGAATACTTCCAAAGGAAGTGTCCCCATACTGAATTTGTGATTTCTCTCATACTTTTTTCCTCCCATGTCCATTTTGACAGTGTTGCTAGCATTCATCCAGTTGTCTAAGACCCAAAGCTGATTCTTTAAAAATTCTTATTGTCTATTTGCTCACACAATCCATAACAAAGTGTTATTTATGATATCTCACAAAATTGCAATATTTGTCCTTTATCTGCAGTTCCACTTAGGTTTCAGTTACTTGCAGAGTACACTGGCATGAAAATATTAAGTAGAAAATTAAACAACCAATTCATAAGTTGAAACCGTGTGCTTGCAGTTCTGAGTAATGTGATGGATTTTGTGCCTTGCCCCTTTCTCCACCCAAAACCTGAATCACACTTCTGTCCTTATGGTATATATGCTACCTTCCTGTTAGCCATTTAGTAGCTTTCTTGTTTATCACAGCAATTTTCAGGGTATGATAGTGCTTTAATATAGAAGTTAGTAGTACTGTCTATGAAAAGATCCACTGGGGGTGGGTGGATCAGGAACATATCCCTAGGGATAATTAGGAAATACTATATTTTGAATGTGCCCTTGTCCTTTCCCCTGAGACATTTTGACATGTGGTAATAACCACATTCCTGGTATCCTATCATTTTATTCCATCTCATTGAATTTACTTTCCATTTTGTAGCTAGTGGGGGCATATGCATCTGGCAGTTTTATTGTTACACTCTTGTTTGAAACTCTTAAATTGTTTCCCAAACACTTATTCAAGGCCTCCAACTCTGTCCTGCAAAACTTGGTATGATGAGGAACTTGTAGGTCTTGACTCTATCATTTCACTATTTGCTTCACTCATTAAATAAATAATTATTGAATTCCTAATATATGAAAGGTATGTGATATGCACCCAAAATACTTTGCTAGAAATGATAGTTTGGAAAAAAAACTCATGAAAATTGTGTTCTAAGATGAGGAAGTTTTGATGGTGGAAATACTACATTTGTAATTGTGATAAAAGACACTGCCATAGAACATAAAATCATTTGTCTTGTTTTCACGAGACATTGGCTTTGACTACAAGTGTGCCTTCTCAGACCTAACAAAATAGAATAGATCAACTATAAAATGACAGTGCTCCTTACTCCCAGACAAAACGCACTTAAGTGGCCTAGATAGATCCTCTATTCTTCTGGGACCAGTCTGATTTTCCAACATAAAATACACTTCCTAGTGGAACTGAGATTGCCTCAGGTCCATCTTCCCATACAATTCTTGAATGTCCTAAAGTTAGATCTTGCAAATAAGGTGACATAATTTTAAAGAATGTGAATCTCCAAACCAGAACCTGTGGGTAAAGTAAGTAAAGATGTTATCTACCTATCCATCCACCTATCTATCTGCTCTTATTTGGATTTTGCATGTCCTCCCATAGCCCATGTGTTAAAGTCTTGGTCAAAAACCTATCACATTATTGGCAGGTAGTAGAACCTTTAGGATATCAGACCTGGTAAAAGGAAATTAGGTCATTGGGGATGTGCCCTTGAAGGGGATACTGAGACCCAGCCCCTTACTGTTTATCCCTGATTCCAAGCTGCTGATATGAATAGGCTTCTTCTGTGACATGCTCTCATCCTGATGTACTCTACTACTACCACAGGCCCAAAGCAATGTGGCCAAGTAACCATGGAATGAAACTTCTGACACTGAAAGTCAAATAAACCTCTCCCTTTATTTAGTTGGTTTTCTCAGGTATTTTTTCACAGTGATGGAAAACAGACCATCTATTTATCTATTGAGAAAGAGAAGTTAAGTGTTACCAAAAAAAATATAAAAAAGATGGAAGAAGAATCATAATTACGATGGAGGTAAGTCCACACATGGAAAATTAAGAAAAATAAGAAACTGGTACGACTGGAGTCAGATTAAGAGATCTTTTTTAGAAATAAGGGTAGACATGTAATTCTAGTCAACATATAAGGAAATATGGATTTTGCTCAAAAGGCAATTAAGAGGTTTATAGATTTTTTTTTAAAGACAATGCAATATGATAAAACCAAGGAAAACTGTTTAAAACTCAGAAAATTAGTGTTTTTACTAGGGAGCAAACTGGATATTTTATATTAAAAACGATTTGGTTCCATTAGGGAACCCTAAAAGCAGAACTTCATATTAGAAGGTGATTTTCATGAGTGGAAGAAATATAAATAATATAGCATCATATTGGGGTAGTCTTATCATAATTCCTAAATATTACCATTGGCTACAATAGTCTTCCTTCTCCTAGCAGTTCTTGAAACTCTGTTCTTAGTTTCCTTCTCACTAGACATTTTCTGATAATTTCCATATTTCTTTTAATCATTGAATTTGTTTCCTCCTGAATTTTACCATCAGTGAGTTTCTTCAAAGTTTGATCTAAACCACAACTCCTTTTGAAGTTATTATCTAGGTTTGTTTTGAATATACTCTATGATGTGCTTCTGTTTGTTCTTACTGCTTTTACTTCAGTTTCATTATGACTCCTCCTTGTATCCATTTCTCCAAGCAACTACTACAATGCTGTGCATTGAATAAACAAATGATCTATTATTTCCATATTAATAATTTATATCCCTAGGTATAGCATCATTGTAAGTTATCCAAATAAACAAAAGTTGTGTCAGGATCATTGAGAAATTGTAAATATGCTTAAATGAATTAATGAATTGGGAAAAAAGGAAAAAAATAATGTTTATCTCAATGTATAAATCTCTTTTTAGTGGTAAATTAAGTATTAAGATATGGTTCTGAAATTTTTTTAGTTAATACAATAAAGCAATAATAGTCCCCCCTAGTGAGGCTGAGATTGCCATTTCTTTAAATATCTTAAAATACAAAAGAGAAGTTTAATTTCCAACCTATATTTTCCCTAAAATGGCATTTTCTTTTTCATCCCTGGAAGCTGGGCTCCTCCTTTCATCTCAGATCTCACAGAAATTAATTAATGCACTGATTTATATTTCAAAATATATTATTTCTCATACATTCTGGTAAGACAAAAAAAACAATATAAATGATAACTGACCTTGAATTTAATAAGTAATTCTTATTATAATTCTTAATATTGTTATTTCTTGGTAGCTATAAAAAAATCTGCATTTTTCCATTTTTGACAATTATTTGACAACATTCTTTAAGGCCCATCCCTACCTTCCACCCCTCTGCACACCTCTGTAAAAGATGAAAAGAAAGCCCAGAATCTCTGGAAGTTTAAAGCATGCACAACAACCCTCACCCAAACCCTAACTTTGTTTCCTAAATACCATGAAACTCCCAAGATACCTGTTTTCTTTCTATGCTCTCTGAAGCTGTTTTTGAACTATCTTGGTGTTTTATTCAGCTTTTTACTGCTGTGACCAAAAGGCCTGACGAGAACAATTTTAGAGGAGGAAAGGTTTATTTGGCTCTCATAGTTTCAGAGGTCTCAGTCCATAGAAGGCTAACTCCATAGCTCTGGGCCCAAGGTGAAGCTGAGCATCATGTCAGAAGGGTATGGAGGAAGAAGGCATCTCAGAACATGGCAACAAGGAAGAAGAGAGAGACACAGAGAGAAAGAGTACACACCACTCACCAGGGGTGAAATATATATCTCAAATGTACACCCCCAGTGACCCAACCCTCCAGCCACACCCCACCTTCCTACAGTTACCACCCAGTGAATGCATTCAAGAAGATTATTACAATGACTAGATTAAGGCTCTCATTACCTGAACATTTCACTTCTAAACTTTCATGCATGGTCTAACACATGTTCTTTTGGGGAACACCACACATACAGACCATAACACTTGGAAAGGCTGCCCTTGTCTTCTGAGAAAGCTATACTACGGAAGTAATTTTTTTTCATATCCTCTTTGTGTATGTATCATTATTAGTCTTAACATTCAGATCAAATTTTGGTGGGAGACCATCTCATTCTGAAGAGGGGTACATACATATACTATCTGAATTTTCAAATCTCTCTTCTATAATAATTTTTACTTTCTATGAAATAAATCTTAGATTTGCCAACAGTTTCTTTTGGCCAGATTAAAAATAGTCAAATAAAAGGAAAAAAACAATATCTTCACAGATTATAGAATCAAAATATTTTAATTGTATTTCTTCTATTGTCTGTGGATATTATTTGGTTTTGAATTCCTCATCTTACTAAAATAGAAATATGTCCTTTCATTAACCCTCAGACATTATTTCTTCGAATGTCACTTCGAGTGACATTGTTCTATTGTCTCTTTAGGAAATTTAAATTGCATGAAGGTTGTATCTTCTTGATCTACTCTCATGCATTTTTAATCTCTGTGTCTTCATATTTTTATCTCTTCTTCTCCCTGTTTTATTCACTATATCACCATCACATGTATCTCCAGGTCAGGAGCTTCCTCAACTGTGACAAATCTGAAGTTGCAACTCACTATCTTATTTTTATAAAGATTATTTTAGTCTTTAATTCAATCAATTCTGTTTTCAAAACTGTGAGATACGTTGATTATTTTCTTGTACATTGTTTATACATTTCTTTCCTCCTTTATTGCCTGAAATATATAAAAATTCACTTTTAAATGCTATAATTGCACTATTCAGATATTTGGGGGGTCTGGTTCCTTTTCTATTGGCGGTATTCAGTAGCCCACTTGACAACTCTGTCTTTTCACTTAAAGGTGTCCAACAACTTGATTTTCTTAGATGTTCAGATCTGCTAATGTGCTTTGCAGTCTTCTCGATATCTCAGTTTACTTTTTCTCTTGAAGATTTGCACCAGTAACAGATTTTACTTGCAATTTTTTAATGTATTATGAACTCTAAAGCCTTTGGCTGTACTATTCTCTGTACTGAAAAGGCAAAACCTTTTTCCTTATTTCTGGCCTACTAAGTCTTACTCACAAATAAGCTTTTGGTATACTAGTTTCTTTAAGAAAAGACATTTCCCCTGATGATGCCAGCTAACACATTTGGTATGTACAAAATAAACCACAAAAGCTTCAATCATAGTCCTTGTCAGTTTGCACAGAGCTGTTTACCTATTAGTAGAACTTCCACACTGTTCTCTTAGATCCTAATGGAATGTCTTTCCTTCACAGCTATCAGGAACAACCACAGTATAATACCTTACACATGGCAGATGGTCAATAAACATTTTCAGAATTAAAAGAAAGAAAGAAAAAAAAAAGTCCTGTGCTGGGGATGTAGGTCAGTGGTAGAGCATTTGTCTAGCATGCTCAAGGCCTTGGGTTCAATCCCCCCACCACTTTTACTTCAGTAAAACAAAACCAAAAAAAAAAAAAAAAAAAACTCACCACACACACACACACACACACACACACACAAAGAAAGAAAATAAATTTTTCCTTTTAATACATAAACTATAAGAAAAAATTCCAACTATATTTTACACTAAAAAACTAACTTTTTATACATATTCTGTTAAGAACAATCAGTTAAAGTTTTGTTTTAATTAAAATGGAATCTATGCAGTAGCTTCACACAACACTAACTTTTTTACCCTGGGGTCACAAATTACTTTTCAATGACAATGCCTAAGAGACTGAGGGTAGACTTTAAGGATGATAACCTCCCCTCCTATCTCAGAAGGAGTTAATATAGAAGGAGTTAATATATATTCTCCGAAAAGCCTACTTATATAGTTAAACCTTCTCCTACATCTTATAACTTAGATTTCAGAAGGTCCCCACTATTTCCAGAACTGATAAGCTCATGATGTCTAAACTGCTTCTGCAAACCCTGATTTATGCTGAACACTACTCCACATCCAGAGACTTGAATTTTTGTATGTGTCTATCAGAAGCTGCTTACATAGCCAGACCTCAACAGAAATCCTGGGAACTGAGTCTTTCATGAGCTTCCCTGATTGTCAACATTTCACAAATATTGTCAAAACACATTCCTGGGGGTGGGGGGTTAGTAAATATGCCTTATGTGATTCCATTGGAAGAGAAACCTTAGAAACTTGTCCTTCTTTTTCCAGGACTCTATCCCATCCCATGTATGCTGTTTCCCTTCAGTGAGTTTTCTTTATATCCATTTGGCACCACAATTCTTAGGCATGAGTAAGCCAATATGCCCAGTTCACCTAATGAATGATCACACTGGAGGTGGTGTTGGTAACCCCCAACACACCTTCAAACCACCTCCTTACCTCCTCAATACTTTTCTTTTTAACCCCATCTAAGCTTGCATCTTTTCTCTATTCTTTCTTTGTACTTATTTTTCATCTCCCCCTTTATTTTTTCCACTCCATAGAAGACAGAATCTGCTGGCTACATGATTCTTGGCATTTGATTCCTTAACATATCCAATCATATATTCACCTCTAGAAATTTACTTATTCCTTCAGTAAGTACTTAGCAGTATTTCATTGCATGTTGAGTTTTATAAAACAAGCTAGAGAGAAAGTCTGATTGAGTCCTCCAAACCTTATATTCAAATGAGGGAAACATATTTGTAGCAAGCCACTAATTATGTTCTGGCTATGTACACTATAGTAAGCCACTCCAGCAGCTGTTGACTTTAAGCAATGGTTCATCTTTCTTATATTTTTTAGGTAAAAAAATTTAGGAGGGGCTCAGGTGGACAATTTGTGTCTGGTTCACATGGTGTCAGCTGCAGCATGATGGATTGAGGATCCAATTCCACAGGTCTGTCCAGATTGTGGGACAGAGACATATTCTTCTTCTTTAAAGGAATATGGCAGGTCATAGTGCAGAAAAGCTTATGGAATAGGAGATAGTGTGGCAGGCATTGTGGAAAATGAAAACTACCACTTACTACATTGTGGAACCCTTGCTGCATGGATTTACACATGAGAGTTTGTCAGACAACAGGTACCTACCCCATGAACAATAAAATTCTATATAACTTTCCAGGAAGAGGTTGTAAGGAAAGAAGCAAATGAAGGAAATAAAGAGAGAGGGCAGATGGCTCAATAGTAACACAGGTTTACTCAGTGTCCTGCAGAAGGGGGACCAGTGGGGACTGAGACCCATTTTCTGTTTATAGTCTAGGGTAGATAAAGAGGCATGAATCAATGAGGGAATTGTTAGGTGGTTATCAGGGAAGGTTCATTGAGGTCATCACATCCATTCTTTGAGGTGGTCACTGTTCCATGTCAAACCAGGTGTTTTCAGGAATCCAGTCCCAGATAAAAAAATAACTTTCTTTGTATTATTATGGAATATTGTCTGAGATTTATGTCAGGTTAAGTCAAAGTGACTATGAGGTGACTCTTCTAAGATGGAGGGTGTGTTTCAAAATGATGTTGCCTGTGTCAAGTTCTACCTAACAGAGGTAAACTGAATTTCAAGGAAGAACAGGTTTATTCTATTGATGGAGATAGCAGAGGCTAATACATTCAAGTATGAGGGGACACTTAAGAAAGACTGAAAAGTGAAAAAAAATACTTTGTAAAATTTCAACAGTTTCTGGAATTGTCTTTGGTTGGCCAACAGGACTCAGTGGTGTGGTGAGTGATGATTGACAAAGGTATTGAAACTGGAGTTTGAAATGAAACTAGATTTTTTTTGCTTCTCCAAAATCTTTCTGGGTTCTTGTCTTACAAATTTGAGGAATAAAATCCATGAGCAATAATAGAAAACAAGAGGGAATGGAGTAGGATTTATTAACTGAAAACAAAAGAGAGAGGACTCCCACAAGGTGAGAGGGAAACTGATAGAATGCTTTCTACTTTAATGTTCTAGGATATGGTCTTACATAGCTTCTGGGCAGAGGCACTGACAAAAATCTATGCTAACCAGGTATAGGAAAAGTGTTAAGGCTACTGGCTTGGTCCTTGAACTTCCAATTGGCGGTGTCCTTTAGCCCTTGAGTTTGAACTTTTCTGGAATCTCAATTCAGGTTCACTCCCACTTCCATTTTTCCCATGCCTTCAGAACAATGTAGTTGACTGGAATATTTGGAATGTATGTTTCCATGGGGTAACATTAGAGTGATCATCTTCAAAACAAAAATAACAACAACAACTAGAAAATGTCTTAATTGAGGCCCATTACCCCAATTGCTTGACCATTAACTATGTATTCTTAGTATCTATGTATTTAATGGGCTTTATGCAAGCCCTTAACACAGAGGTCTGTAGTCTTGCCCTGTAAGTGCCAAATAACAAATATTTTAAACTTTACTGGCTGAGGGCAAGAAAAAGGTACTGTGTAGGTAACTGTATCACTATTTAAAGTGTAACCATTTTAAAAATGTAAAAATCATCTTTGGCTTCCAGAACTTACAAAAACAAGTGGCAAATTAGATTTGGCCAATAGGTCATGTTTGGATATTTCTTGCAGGGAAGGTTTTAAACTTTAGTCCATAAAAAAAACATAAAAATGTTTTATTTAGGAGAAAAATAGGGTCAGATGTGAATTTTGAAAAGATCAATCTGATATCACCTTGAGAATGGAGGTAAAACTAGACAGTAGCTATTGTGTGTGTGTGTGTGTGTGTGTGTGTATACAGGAAGCTGTTGAAGCAATCCAAATGGATGTAATAAACATCTGAACTAAAGAAGTACAATGGGCAGGATTTTTGTCTCCATCGGAATGCCCTGAGTGGCAGTTGCGGGGGGTGGGGGGGGATTAATCAAGAATAAGTGCTGGTTTCTTCATGCCTGAATTGGGCTTTGCTTATGAATTTAGTAACATTACTTAAGAAACAAAGCAGGAGATTCAGGTGTAGATGATAACTTGTGTTTAAATATAAGTGGTCTAACCTGCCTATGTTTAAATACGGAGGGAGGCATGCTTTAAGCCGTTGATAATACTATAGGTTTAGGTTTCATGTAGACAACATATTTGGAGATAGAGACACATTGGATAGGTGAGCATCATTAACCTATTGACAGTAATTGAAACCACATAAATGACTAGACTCATCAAATGTGAAAACCTAAATTTGAAGTCCACATTTTAAGGAGCCATGGCTTTCCTGCAACACTGAATTTTAGAATTGTGTAATTTTGAATGTTCCTTTGAAGACTACTTGTAGTTCCCCTGGTAAAAGCTTTATTCTTTAATAGCATTGATTCTTATATTTTAATTTGTCATATTTACTTAGATAAGCTTATCTTTTGGTGATTGATCTAAACTCTTCAATTTAACATTATACGTTTAAAATTTGTTAAATTGCCTGTTATCTTAAAGATGGTCACACCCTAGGTAAAACTGATAGGAGACCTCATTTTGTTTCTCATCTCTTTAATCTTTGACTTTCTTAAAAGATATTTTAGCTAAATAGCTAAAACCATGACATACCATTAGTTCCAGATTGCAAAGTATTGTATCAAACTACATTCTAAAAACTGTAATATGTTCTCTACGACTGAGAATAGCAAAAGTCTTGGTGTTTATAGTAGTTCTTTCTCAAAAAGATAAAAATAAGTACAAAAGAATGCATCAACACTTGCCTCATCAAAAATATATTCTAACTATTCACCATAACAAATTACCTAAGGTCCAAAATCTGTAGTGAGATAGAGGATGGATCTACCAAATGTATATTATTTTCTTATATACATTCATTCTTGAAATAAATATTAACCTAGTAACTTTATGTAGCTTTATCACATCTTCATTAGTAATTTCAAAAAATAAAGCTTTATATTCTATATTGCTTTTGCTTGTTTAATTTTATACACATTTTGTAATGTGATCCTTACTTCATACTTGAGCAGACTATATCATAAGTAGAAATCTATAGTACAGAAGTTATGAATGGGGCACCATAGTTTATAGGGCCTGACAACATTCCCTTTGACCATTGGAATCAAGTACTGACAGACTGATAACCACAGGTCTGCAATATCTTCCTTGGCACTGATAAGTATACTGGCTTTAAAGATGGAGATAAGAACTTACAGGGAAGAAAATGAGCCAAATGTTGAGAATAGAAAAATAAACTCTTATCAGTTTCCAAAGTGTAATGTCTATACACATCCATATATCTTTTGAAGGCAGCATTGGAATAGTTATTTTTATTAATAATTATTGAAAGAAAGCCCACATAAAACTAGAACCATTATCTGATGCAATGCAAAACAGATTTACCTTGTGTTTCCAATAAAACTAAATAGACATCTGTTTAGAGTCTAACTAATTGAACAAGTATTTTAGAACTTCTGAGAAAGGAGTTGATTTCTTTCTTTATTTCCAGAGTCAGGTAGAAGACACACAAAACTAAAATAGCATAATTTATTTATAATATTATTCATATTGGTTTATTAAATTTCTGTAGTAAGACCTATTTAAGAAATACGCAATGTGATAAATAAAGTTTCAGCATTCCATATACATTCAAATCTTTTCTATTGGTTACCCATTACTTTAGTAGACATCATCAATATCAAAGTTGTCTCTTTCTACTTAGTACATGGCTAATTGATATTTATTATCTCTCTTCTATATAGTAGAAACAGTATAACTAGTTCTTATTAATCAAACGTCCTTTGAGATGAGGTATTTAAAGCAAACCTACATTAGCTTTTTTTTTTTTTTATTGTGGGTTGTTCAAAACATTACAAATTTCTTGACATATCATATTCCACACTTTGATTCAAGTGGGTTATGAACTCCCACCTTCACCCCATACACAGATTGCAGAATCACATCAGTTACACATCCATTGATTTACATATTGCCATACTAGTGTCGGTTGTGCTCCGCTGCCTTTCCCATCCTCCACCCTCCCCCCTCCCCACCTCTCCCCTCCCCCCCCTCCTCTCTCTCTACCCCCTCCACTGTATAACCCTGAGGGTCTCCTTCCATTACCATGCAATTTCCCTTCTCTCTCCCTTTCCCTCCCACCTCTCATCCCTGTTAAATGTTAATCTTCTTCTCCTGCTCTTCGTCCCTACTCTGTTCTTAGTTACTCTCCTTATATCAAAGAAGACATTTGGCATTTGTTTTTTAGGGATTGGCTAGCTTCACTTAGCATAATCTGCTCTAATGCCATCCATTTCCCTGCAAATTCTATGATTTTGTCATTTTTTAATGCAGAGTAATACTCCATTGTGTATAAATGCCACATTTTTTTTTATCCATTCGTCTATTGAAGGGCATCTAGGTTGGTTCCACAGTCTTGCTATTGTGAACTGTGCTGCTATGAACATCGATGTAGCAGTGTCCCTGTAGCAAGCTCTTTTTAGGTCTTTAGGGAATAGACCAAGAAGGGGAATAGCTGGGTCAAATGGTGGCTCCATTCCCAGCTTTCCAAGAAATCTCCATACTGCTTTCCAAATTGGCTGCACCAATCTGCAGTCCCACCAGCAATGTACAAGTGTACCCTTTTCCCCACATCCTCGCCAGCACTTGTTGTTGTTTGACTTCCTAATGGCTACCAATCTTACTGGAGTGAGATGGTATCTTAGGGTGGTTTTGATTTGCATTTCTCTGATTGCTAGAGATGTTGAGCATTTTTTCATGTACTTGTTGATTGACTGTATGTCCTCCTCTGAGAAGTGTCTGTTCAGGTCCTTGGCCCTTTTGTTGATTGGGTTGTTTGTTCTCTTATTGTCTAATTTTTTGAGTTCTTTGTATACTCTGGATATTAGGGCTCTATCTGAAGTGTGAGGAGTAAAGATTTGTTCCCAGGGTGTAGGCTCCCTATTTACCTCTCTTATTGTTTCTTTTGCTGAGAAAAAACTTTTTAGTTTGAGTAAGTCCCATTTGTTGATTCTAGTTATTAACTTTTGTTCTATGGGTGTCCTATTGAGGAATTTGGAGCCCGACCCCACCGACTGTAGATCGTAGCCACCTTTTTCTTCTATCAGACGCAGAGTCTCTGATTTGATATCAAGCTCCTTGATCCATTTTGAATTCACTTTTGTGCATGGCGAGAGAAAGGGATTCAGTTTCATTTTGTTGCATATGGATTTCCAGTTTTCCCAGCACCATTTGTTGAAGATGCTATCCTTCCTCCATTGCATGCTTTTAGCCACTTTATCAAATATAAGATAGTTGTAATTTTGTGGATTGGTTTCTGTGTCCTCTATTCTGTACCATTGGTCCACCCGCCTGTTTTGGTACCAGTACCATGCTGTTTTTGTTACTATTGCTCTGTAGTATAGTTTGGAGTCTGGTATTGCTATACCGCCTGATTCACACTTCTTGCTTAGCATTGTTTTTGCTATTCTGGGTCTTTTATTTTTCCATATGAATTTCATGATTGCTTTCTCTATTTCTACAAGAAATGCCATTGGGATTTTGATTGGCATTGCATTAAACCTAAAGAGAACTTTTGGTAATATTGCCATTTTGATGATGTTAGTTCTGCCTATCCATGAACAGGGTATATTTTTCCATCTTCTAAGATCTTCTATTTCTCTCTTTAGGGTTCTGTAGTTTTCATTGTATAAGTCTTTCACCTCTTTTGTTAGGTTGATTCCCAAGTATTTTATTTTTTTTGAAGATATTTTGAATGGAGTGGTTGTCCTCATTTCCATTTCAGAGGATTTGTCGCTGATATACAGGAATGCCTTTGATTTATGCGTGTTGATTTTATATCCTGCCACTTTGCTGAATTCATTTATTAGCTCTAATAGTTTCTTTGTAGAGCCTTTTGGGTCTGCTAGGTATAGAATCATATCATCTGCAAATAGTGATAATTTAAGTTCTTCTTTTCCTATTTTGATGCCTTTAATTTCTTTCGTCTGTCTAATTGCTCTGGCCAGTGTTTCGAGAACTATGTTGAACAGAAGTGGAGAGAGAGGGCATCCCTGTCTTGTTCCAGATTTTAGAGGGAATGCCTTCAGTTTTTCTCCATTCAGAATGATGCTAGCCTGAGGCTTAGCATAGATTGCTTTTACAATATTGAGGTATGTTCCTGTTATCCCTAGTTTTTCTAGAGTTTTGAACATAAAGGGATGCTGTACTTTGTCGAATGCTTTTTCCGCATCTATCAAGATGATCATATGGTTCTTATTTTTAAGTCTATTGATGTGGTGAATAACATTTATTGATTTCCGTATATTGAAACAGCCTTGCATCCCAGGGATGAATCCTACTTGATCATGGTGTACAATTTTTTTGATATGTTTTTGTATCCAATTCGCCAGAATTTTATTGAGGATTTTTGCATCTAGGTTCATTAGAGATATTGGTCTGTAGTTTTCTTTCTTTGAAGTGTCTTTGTCTAGTTTAGGTATCAGGGTGATGTTGGCCTCATAGAATGAATTTGGAAGTTCTCCCTCCTTTTCTATTTCCTGAAGTAGCTTGAAAAGTATTGGTATTAGTTCTTCTTTAAAGGTTTTGTAAAATTCTGCTGTATACCCATCCGGACCTGGGCTTTTCTTAGTTGGTAGTCTTTTTATGGTTTCTTCTGTTTCCTCAATTGATATTGGTCTGTTTAGGTTTTCTATATCCTCCTGACTCAATCTGGGCAGATCATATGACTTAAGAAATTTATCTATGCCTTCACTATCTTCTAATTTATTGGAGTATAAGGATTCAAAATAGTTTTTGATTATCTTCTGTATTTCTGAAGTGTCTGTTGTGATATTGCCTTTTTCATCCTGTAAGCTAGTAATTTGAGTTCTCTCTCTTCTTCTCTTCGCTAGCATGGCTAAGGGTCTGTCGATTTTGTTTATTTTTTCAAAGAACCAACTTTTAGTTTTGTCAATTTTTTCAATTGTTCCTTTTGTTTAGATTTCATTAATTTCAGCTCTGATTTTAATTATTTCTTGCCTTCTACTTCTTTTGCTGTTGTTTTGCTCTTCTTTTTCAAGGATTTTGAGATGAAGTATGAGATCATTTATTTGTTAAAGGGGGGGGAATAATCAAAGAGGAAAACAAACAATGTTTAGTAACAGAAATAAACAAATATGGCTGGAAGAACAACCCATATCTCAATAATAACCCTAAATGTTAATGGCTTAAACTCACCAATTAAGAGACACAGGCTAGTAGAATGGATCACAAAACAAGACCCAACAATATGCTGCCTACAGGAGACGCATTTGATAGGAAAAGACATACATAGGCTGAAGGTGAAAGGTTGGGAAAAATCATATCACTCATATGGACTTCGGAAACAAGCAGGCGTGTCCATACTCATATCAAATAAAATAGATTTCAAGCCAAAGTTAATCAAAAGAGATAAAGAGGGACACTACATACTGCTTAAGGGAACCATACACCAACAAGACATAACAATCATAAATATTTATGCCCCAAACAATGGTGCAGCTATGTTCGTCGAACAAACTCTTCTCAAGTTCAAGAGTCTAATAGACCACCACACCATAATCATGGGAGACTTCAACACACCTCTCTCGCCACTGGACAGATCTTCCAAACAAAAGTTGAATAAGGAAACTATAGAACTCAATAACACTATTAATAACCTACACCTAATTGACATGTATAGAGTATACCACCCAACATCAAGCAGTTACACTTTTTTCTCAGCAGCACATGGATCCTTCTCAAAAAAAGATCATATATTATGTCACAGGGCAACTCTTAGACAATATAAAGGAGTAGAGATAATACCATGCATCTTATCTGATCATAATGGAATGAAACTGAAAATCAACGATACAAGAAGGAAGGAAAAAGCATACATCACTTGGAGAATGAACAATAGGTTACTGAATGATCAATGGGTTATAGAAGACATCAAGGAGGAAATTAAAAAATTCTTAGAGATAAATGAAAACACAGACACAACATATCGGAATCTATGGGACACATTGAAAGCAGTTGTAAGAGGAAAATTCATTGCTTGGAGTTCATTCCTTAAAAAAAGAAAAAACCTACATTAGCTTTTTTAAAAAAATAACTATTTTAATAGGCAAATCAATTTGTATATACATAATGTGATGTTTGGATATATGTGTATATATATATATATATATATATATATATATATATATATATATATATATACACATACAATGGCTAAATTGAGCTAATTAGCATTTTATTATTTATATACCTACCATTTTTTGTGGTGAATGCACTTAAAATCTACACAGTGATTTTCAAGAATGCAATACATTCTTACTACCTATAGTCACCAGATTGTACAATTGATATTTTGAACTTATTCCTGTCTCGCTATTGTGTATAATTTGTCCAACATCTCCTTAATCTCTACTCTTTGCTTCTGGTAAAATAAATTCAATTATTTTCAGATTGATTCTACATATAAATGAGATTTTGCAGCACTTTTCCATCTGTGCCTGGCAATTTCACCTAACATCATGTGCTCTCAGTTCTATCCACATTGTCACAAATGGCAAGACTTCCTTCTTTTAAAAGATGAGTAGTAGATATATATGTGTGTGTGTGTGTGTGTGTGTGTGTGTATACATGTGTGTGTGTGTGTATATATATATGTGTGTGTGTATATGTGTGTGTGTATATATACACACATATATAACTATATAAAACTATATACACACACACATACACACACATACATACATATTCCTTTTTCTTTATCAATTTATTGTGTGTATGAACGTGTGCTCTAAGCCCACATTCAACCACTGAGCCACACCCCCAAGTGTGAGGTGAAATGTCATTGTGATTTAAATTTGTATTTCTATGATGGTTAATAATGTCAAGGATTTTTTCATATCCCTGTTGGCCATTTGTATGGTTTTGCTTTGTTTTTGAGAAAAATCTATTCAATTTCTTAGTTCATTTTTTAAATTGGGTTATATTTTTCTATTGACTCATTTCTTCATATAATTGAGATGTTAATTTTTCATCATAAATATGATTGCAAATTATTTTTTCCCCTCCAGAGTTTGAGTACTTACTCTGTTGATTGTTTTTTAGGTGCTACTCTGATGATCAAGTCTTAAGGGTTGCCTCTGGAGCAGGGGTGGGTATGAGTCTGTGAGAGCTAGCCTGACACTGAGGCAGGACTAAAGCTTGGAGATATGGGATGTGACCTGGCATAAAAAGTACCTAAAGGCTCAGTCCATAAGCACTGGCCTGGAGTCCAGGACTGTGGAGTTCTGTCTGGCCTGAGTGCTACTGGACCAGGTCCAGTGTTGGGCTGTGAGGCAAGGTCTAGTGCTTATTCCCCTCTCCTTCCCCCATGCAGAGGGGACTGTGTTGCCTGAGTTTAATGGAGGGGTGACAAGAGTAATGTTAACTGTATTTCCTACCCTCTTTGATGTGTCCTATCTTTTTATCTATGCTATATCCAGGTGCTGTAATCTCTCATCTGGTTTGGATAGCTTTTGTAAAGTTATTTTCACATGTGGATTATTGTTCAAATTGATGTTTCTCTAAGGGGTTAGCACTAAAAGTCCTTGTCCCTTTATCCTGATGATATCAAATCTCTGCCTTCTCTCCTCCTAAACCTAGACAATATAGTATTAAGTGAAGGAATGGCAAGCAGTTGTGAAGATATTGTTCCAGAATGACCCACAGTATAGAGATGACGAGACTATATAAAATACCTCTATTTAGTCACTGGATCCAAAAAAATGTGAAAATAGTAAGCAAAAACATAGATAGATACTCTCAGATGTGAACTGGAGGAGAAATCATCAAAGACATCCTTTAGAAATTTATGTGTTTATTCATTCACAATTTTCAGCTTTAGCAATCAGTAGTGAGCAGTGACTACAACTTCGTTCCTTTCTAGTATGACAAATGTAAAAAATTTGCCATCTGGTATCAAAGTATAGGCAAATATCTTAGCGGTAAGAAAGATGGCTAACTTCAGTTTTGGAGAAAGCTTGAGTCAAGGTTTTTAGGATGCATTAATAATAATCTATTTTTGTACAGAAAAGGCACTGAAGATGGCAGAAGGGTTCCTAGCAGGGGAATTTTCAAAGAACCAAAATGCCACACAGATATACTTGTTTTAACTGTTCTTTGTGTTATTATTTCACAAATCATTAAGAAAGAAATGTTAGTACTACAAAAGTAATATGAATTTGGAAACGAAATGGAGAGATGATTCATTTGTTAAGTGGCTTCAGCCTTGTGATTTAGAGTCTATGAAAAACTCATTCATCAGAATTCCAGTTTGAAATTTTGAAACAGAAAATTGAGTGAAATCAAGAAGAAAAACATTACATTATTTTATTTTAGTAAGTAGCACCAATTCATGACTAGACAAGTTTTATGAAAAATTATTTAAAATCTGAGGGATACTGGTGAGTTATACATGTCAAAGTCTTCAGTAGAAACTACAATTTTGGAGTGATGATAAAGGATAGAAGTTAACAAAGGACTTTAGACAATCATGTATGTCAACAGTACCTATGTTGAATATTTGAATGGGCTCCTCATCACTTTGCAAAATCAATATGTATGTGTCAATCTAATTATGGTAAGTGAAACTTGAGCAGTAATGACAACCTGATTTGCATACTTGGAACCTGGGTCAAAACACAGCCATTGATTCCACCTGGTTTCTCTCAAAACATTGGTCTCTCTCAGGCTGCAATATGTGAAATCCTATGACATAAGATTAAATAGGATAATTCATGTGGAAACACTCCAAAACTTATAGACTGCATGTTCGTTGTTGCATTGCATTATTCATGAACAAACAGTATGCTTTCAGACCAAACAAGTGGGCAATAGGTTGCTTGTTATTTCTTTGGCACTGGTAATGACTCCCTGCCTAAAATTATCCCAAACAAGTTGCTATAGGAGCCTAAGATTTTGGGTTAGAACTTATTCCCCAAGGGGAAACAAGTGTTCAACTTGCAGATCCACTGGGGGAAGTCAACACACTAAGTTTCTGGTCATTTTCATACTATAATAAAATTGCACATTTTTCTTTCTTTTTGCAAGAGAGGCATTAAAGAAGTGGGGTTGTTATAGAACAAATCTCAGTAAGTATGTAGAGTAGACTAGACTTCTCTATAGAGAGAAAAAGAAGAAAAATGTCCCTACAGCAGGAGGAAATTGGTATGAATAAGCCCTGGTCAGTGAATCAGGAGAGTTCTTCCTGAATCTCAGCAATGCCTCTGACTGGTTTTATAACCTTGGGCATCCATTGTTTTTTCCAGATGTGCACATTTTAACAGCAATATTACTAAATTTTGAAAATCCTGAGCAGTTTAACAGATATAAGAACCTCCTAAGGAACATTTGCTTCTGTGCAGAAGATATAATAATAAATACATTTAAGTCATTTTTCCTCTAAGCTTTACATCTCATACATATTAGGGATCATAAGAATCTTGACTTTGTTCAAGTTTATTGTTCATTTTAAATTTTGAGGTACAATTTAGATCACATTCATTATTGACATTTTGTTGTTTATAATAAATAAAACCCAACCTTAATAAAAATCTTATTTTCTTGGTAATTATTTATAAAGTAACTGACTAGATTTAGTATTGCCTATGCACATATTTAAAATACCTGCCATATTTCCAAAGTTTAGTGTACTACTTAAAGTCAATGGCCTGATAGAGGCAGCAGGTGAGCAGAATTGAGACAGAAATTTATGTTCTAAAGTAATTTCTTTCAGAAAAAGCTTAGCTTTGTTGACCTTCCATAATTCTTTTTTAAGTCACCTCCCTGTCCTCTGATGCTCAACCATGTTCTGATGTCTCAGTGTCCTCTGTTTTGCCTCCTTGGATTTTTATGGCAAGGATAAATTAGTCAAAGGCAGTATTCAAACTTTAACTTTTATAATTTGCTATAATGTTCACTCATTCCCCCAAAGGTACAGTTTTTAATGTTTTGTATTCTATTTTTTTTTCCATTTTTATTTTTTTTTTTCAGTAATGGAGATTGAACTCAGGGTGAACTCTTAAAGGTGGTTTATCACTAGTTATATCACCAGGGCTTTTTATTTTTTTTAATTTTGAGACAGAGTCTTGCTAAGTTGCTGAGGTTGGCTTTAAATTTGACTTTAAACTCCTCCTGCCTCAGCCTCCTGAATAGCTAGGATTACAAGCATGAACAACCTAGTTCCAGTTTTATTGAAATATCATTGTCAAATAAAATTGTGTATATATGTGTACTGTTTTTTGTTGGTTTTGTCTGACTGAATTTCTTTAAATCTATGTGAATATAAACTGTAGAGCTTTAAGATTATTTTTCTGCAGTGGATCCATGATATTATGTATTCAGCAACACGGGAAAAGACAGCTCCTGTGTATATGCATTCATGTCTCAGTTCCTGAAGGCTCTCCATGTACTCTTGCATGTACCTTAGACATTTCTGCTATTGACCATGTGTTCTGGTTTCCTGTTTAATCCTTCTCTCATACTTTTTAATTTGACAGATCATTTTTAGGAGTCTGAGTCTTCATGATTACATTTCTGCTCACCCCTTTGTATACTCATGTTGTTGTGAGCCAGAAGCTGCTCCTGCTGTTCTTATGACAGACCCATCTTTGAGACTAGCATAAACAAGATCTACAGAAACAAAACCTTTGCACATAATTTTAGTAAATACTTTGAATGTATGTCAAGCAGATCCTAAACATAGCAGGTACACTTGAATAAGATAATAATAATAATAACACATTAAATTATTGCTCAGATATGATAATCAGTGCATTTAATAAATCTTACCATTTTTTTAAACTGCAATATTGAGATGTTTATTTACAATGAGGAAACTCTAGGCCAGGCAAGGTAGTGAATCCCTGTAACCCTAGCCACTAGAAAGGTGGAGGCAGGAGGATCACAAGTTTGAGGATAGCCTGGGAAACTTAATGAGCCCTTGTCTAAAAATAAAACATGCTTGCCTAGCATGTGTGAGGCCCATGATTCTGTCCTTAGTACCAAATAAAGTGAGGAAATAGATATAGGAAAGTTATATAACCCGAACAAACTATCTAGTATTTTCACAGAACTGGAAAACCAAAAAGTTTAGATGAATCATAATGAATCATAATGACTAATTTGGACTCCAACATTTATATTCTGTGTCTTTAAATAAACAAATATGCATAGATAGATAGAACAATAGTTATAAATACAAATTAGATACAAATAAAATACAAATAGCTAAAGATATAGATGTTAGTATATAATTTTCATAATACATATAATTCTTAATGTAAAAAATGTATAAAATGAAGATGAGAGAAGAACAGTAGAGGGCACTTATGAAATGACATAAAACATCTTCTAAATATCTACTTTTCATAAGGACAAATGAGTATAATAGCAAAAATTGTCAAAGTCAACTTTTTATGGGACTCTGGAAGTTTACTAATGCTTGCAAGTATCTGATGGGTATTTATTTTTATAAATGGTTAAATCTCTTATAAGAACAGCTAACTTTGTATCATGTTAACTTGCCCCAAGTCTACCAGTGTCTCCCCAGCTTTTCAGCAGAAAGGAAAGACTAAGTGATATTGTTTTCTCAAAGTATCACAATACACACATATGTTGCGGAAATTATTTATCCACAATATTTGAGTAATATCTGTTAAATCGGTAGATAATCAAAAGTATCTAAGTAGAGATTTTAGTGGGTATACAGAAGAAATAATAAAACTTCATATACTTTAGAAAAGTGACTACAGAAACAGCAAGAAAAACAATAAATGGGTAACATAACAACAAGAACAAAATTTTAAAATTCAATTCGAACCAAAAAGGACTCCTTATGTCAAAATTTATTTTGAGAAATAAGAACAAAGCTACAGACATCACACTTTCTGATTTCAAAATATTACAAAAATATAGTCATTAAAACATGAATAAATTCTCCATGGCTAGAGTGTTGCTAGTGACTTTTTGAATATGACAGTAAGAGTATTGGAAACAACAGAAAACGTGAACTCAACTAGCAAAAATAAACAAACTAGAAAGTTCTGCATAGCAAAAGAATCAACAGAGTAAAAGGGCAAACTACAAGGGAGGGATAGTTGTAAACCATCTATTTGATAAGGATTCATATTCAAAACACATAAGAATGTTCTGCAAGTCAATAGCAAAACCAATAAACCACCACCACAACAAGAAAACACAAATGACCTCATTAAAAAATTGGCAAAACACTTGTTTGCAAAGAAGACATGTAGTGTCCCAACAAGTATATGAAAAAAAAGTCCATAAAGGGAAATGCAGATCAAAACCACAATGAGATATCATTTGTGACTGTTAGGATGAATATTATCCATAAGAAAGAAAAAATAAATAAGTATTACTGAGGATGTGAAGAAATAAAAACACTTACATGATCTTGCTGAAAATGTAGAATGATGCAGCCATCATGGAAAATAGTATGAAGGTGCTTCAAAAAAATTAAAAATTGTGCTTGCAGCATCACTTGTAAGGAATGGTTTTGCTTGTATTTTCTCATGCATCAATATATTCTTTATACATGAAAATATATTTGTTATTTTTCACTCCCATTGTTTTTCAATCTAGTATTCTTATCCTTAACAATATTTTTTAAACATATTTTCCTTTCTTTAAATTTAGATCACTTTTTCTGTAGATCCAGGTCCTATTAAGGGATTGGCAGATAATGAACATTTTGCAAATGTCAGACTGAATGAAAACAATGTAACTTAATCTTAGTTTGTGTTAACTCATTGTTGACCTGGGATGAGTTACATCATCCAGCTCACCCTCACTTTTCACATCTTCAAAATGTGGAAAGTAGTAAATACTTGTTTGTTGATTATCTTTTTAGATGAAATAAGATAAGGAGTGTGGACCTGTATTTTGAATTCCAAGTCTCTCATCCATTATATTTCTAAAATATATCCAGATATCAGTATTTTGTGGCTAAATTTTAATTCTAATTTTCTACTTTATTTTGTAGTTATTTTATAAATGTCTTTATTGTGTTTAGGATGTACCAGAGTCAAGCACTTTATAAGTTTTGATGAGCTTTATCTGTCTAATTACCTTCTGTGTTGGGTTCTATTATCTCTATTTTATAGATGAGAAAATCAAGGCAAGGGTGACACATCATGATTCAAAGAACTGAGATTTAAATTTATCCATGGCTTTTAAATATTTTAATATGTTTTCCTATGAGAGAAAACATTCGACCTTCTAGTTTCTTCAAGTCTGACTTATTTCACTTGGCATGATATTTTCCATTTCCATTCATTTGCCTGAAAATGCCATAATTTACTTCTTTTTTAGTGGCTGAGTAGAACTCCTTTGTGTGTGTATATGCCATAATTTCCTAATCCATTAATCTTTTGATGTGCACCTAGGTTGATTCCTTAATTAAGCTATTGTAAATTGTGGTGCTATAAACAATGATGTGGCTGTATGACTGTAGAATGCTAATTTTATATCTTTAAATAAAATACTAAGGAATGAGATAGCTGGGTAATATGGTGGTTCCTTTCATAATTTTTTGAGGAATTTCCATGCTGCTTTCCAGAGTGGTTGTACAAGTCTGCAGTACTACCACCAATGAAAGAGTGTTCCTTTCTCTCAATAACCTCATCAACATTTATTGCTATTTATATTATTTATATTTATATTTATCGCTATTTATATTCATTGCCATTCTGGCTGGAGAGGAGAAAAAGAAAGTCTAGCATAGGAAGAAGAACTGGAGAGGGAAGGGAGGACAGGAAGGAAAAAGGGGAGAAAAAGAGGGAGGTTATGAACTGAAATCAATTTCTATGAATGTATGAGTTGTTGGAATGAACACAACTACTTTGTAGGACTATAAAGCTCTAATAAAAAAAATACTCCTCTATGCTGCCTCATGGCAATTTTATAAGTATCTAGCAAATTATTTTCTAGAGTATTATTTTAAAAGGGGGGAAATTATATGTGTGTGTTTACATGTGTGGTGTGTTTACATGTATATATTATATGTGTGTGTGTATACATATATATATATATATATATATATATATATATATATATGTGTGTGTATGTATATATATATATATATATATATATATATATATATATATATATATACATACATATATTATATATATAAAATTTGGGGGGAGGTACTGGGGATTGAAATCAAGGACACTCATCCAATGAGTACCACATCCCCAGCCCTATTTTGCATTTTATTTAGAGACAGGATCTCACTGGGTTGCTTAGCACCTTGCTGTTTCTGAGACTGGCTTTGAACCCACGATCCTCCTGTCTCAGCCTCCTGAGCTGCTGGGATTATAGGTGTGCACCACCACACTCAGCAGTTTATATATTTTTAATATAAGCTAAAATTTTTGTCTGAAAGATATTACCCAAACCTACTGTAGAACACTGAAATCCCTAAGCTGTTTATCAAACTGTAATGCATATTTCATTCTTTTGGAATCTGGTTGAAATGAAGACACTGCTCAGTAAGCATGGAGTAGCCTAAATATCTGTGCAGTTTTAACAGCTTCTTAGGTGCTGTTAATGCCGTTGGTGGATGGGCCAAACTTTGAGCAGCAGGGCTAGAAATCCTGGTGGGTGAAGGCAAGAAGTACAGTGATGGGGATGGGATGGTGCTTGCTGTAGGATCATTCTGGTCATGAGCATGCATGATGGCTTGTCAGGAGAAGAGAAGCTGGCAAAATCTGAGCACCTCTAGATCTTTTTTTTCTTCTTTCGTGGCTATTATTTCATAGTGCTTGGCAATAATATTACTGTAAGATTTCCAAAAATTACTATTTCTTTTTATATTTTAAAAACTTTTAATGCATTATGGTTATACAAAATGGTAAGGTTCATTCTGATGTATTCATAAATGAGATATCTGCTTTCTCCATTTCAGTCCCCAGTACTACCTCTTCTCTGTTTTTCAAATTTTATTTGATGTAATACAAGAAAATCAAATTTTTATCTATATTCAAAATAATTTTCGAAGTTAGTTTGTAGATTTCTTGAACAGGATTTTAATTGTATACTTTAGTTTCACATAGAACAAAGCAAATTCTAATACTTGTGGTTAAGAAAACAATTATCTTTAGAAAGGATGAAAGTCCAGTGTTTTCATCAGCTTTTTTTTTTTTGCTGCTGTGACCAGCAAAGACCTGACAAGAATAACTAGTAGAGGAAAATTTTATTTGGGGGCTCATGGTTTCAGAGGTCTCAGTCCATAGATTGATGACTCCATTTTTGGGGGCCTGGGATAAAGAAGAACATCATGGCAGAAGTGTGTGGTAAAGAAAAACAGCTGGGAACATGGCACAAGGAAGCAGACAGAGAGAGACTTCACTTTCCAGGAACAAAATATATATCTAAAAGCATACCCCTAGGGACCCACCTCCTCCAGCCATACCCTACCTGAAGTTCAGTCACCATTTAGTTAATCCTGTCAGAGGACTATTTCACAGGTTGGGGTAAGGCTCTCATAACCTAATCATTCAAACTCTAAACTTTCTTGCATTATCTCACACATGAGCTTTTGGGAGATACCAAACCACAACACCCAGGTTTGGAATGCTTTGATTGCCACTAAGATAGTAAGTGGGGAAACAGAAGAAATAGTATATACAATAGACTGCAGAAAGAAAAAAGTGAAAATTCAATTTGGATAATTGTGTGTGGGATAATGAAAAGATCTGGGCAAGATCACTTTAGGCAGTTTCAGGACCCACTTCATGCTTCAAACCATGGACTTCTGAGAATAGTCAGTTGGTTGAGGAGGGATCCCCTGTGGAGTTAAGCTAATCCCAGAAGAGGGACATGTCTGGAAAGAGAGTCACTGAGTGAGATGCCTCCCTTGTGACATCCCAGTGTGCTTCAGGAACTGCAGTGCTTAGAAAACTTTTAATGCTTCCAAGTGGTTGACCTATAATAAGAGAACAGGGGGAAATTTATTATTATTATTATTATAATGCAAATTCCATGTCCTCATATGTTACAAAGTTCAAATAACATTTGTCTTATGATTAGTACAGAGGAGGCATAGGGCAGGGTGGGGCAGGGAGAAAGAAACACGGTCCCAAATTTCATCATACTCATTGTCTAGAAGGGATGATAGGTATATAATCCTGATTCAACAGGATAACTGCAGTAATAGAGGTGCTTCCAGGGACAAGGGAGCACATGGTGGGAGAGTCCTTCTGCCTGAATTAATTGGGAAAAAGAACAGCTTTTTGGTCATGTGACCTAGATAGCAACCAGAACTTGATGTCTCCAAATCTTCCCCAATAACCTGAAAAGAAAGAGACTGATTTAGAGCTACTGTTAAGAAAGATGAAGTTAATAACATCGACAACTTCTATTAGAATGCAGCCTGCTTGGGAAGCAATGCCAAGAGTTCTTGGACTAATTGTGTCTAGAATATCATGTTAATGACTTTATAAGGATGAAAGAATTTTACCAAACATGTCAATGCCTATTTCACTTCTTAAAACAATGTTTTAAGAAATACATGCATTCATTCTTTTATCAATAAAGAAAA
Source organism: Marmota monax (assembly GCF_021218885.2). NCBI lineage: Eukaryota > Metazoa > Chordata > Mammalia > Rodentia > Sciuridae > Marmota > Marmota monax. Next base: position 709,464 of record NW_026694470.1, on the reverse strand, counting down.
CATGTATTCAATTATTTCTACGGGTATATCAACCTGTCATTAAGGTTCCATACATGCTTAAAACTTACCTCACGTTAAGTCTATCATTATGAGACTAAATTCAGTTATTTGAAGATGATAAAATATTTATTAAAAAATCATAAACTACTTAACACTCCAATCTTTCCAGTTAAATGCTAAAAGTCCTTTGTCCAAATTATCATTAAAACAAAAACAAAAACAAAACGCTGGGCTTTAGCCAATTTTTTATTTTGTATAAAAATAAAACTCTTCAGACCAAGAAAGGGAGAGTGACTTGGTAAAGGTCACACTGCTAATTGGCAGTTGTGACATTTAGAATCTATTTTGCTTCAGTGAGTTTCTATTTGAGAAAATGAGTTTTTGCAGAAGTCAAACAAATAACCTGACAGTGTAGAGATTTCACCGATGGGTGAAAAAAACCTTCAGAAAGGAGAGCAAGAGATGCTAGGAGAGAGGACATATCACTAGAGATTAAGTATAGACAATCCTTTGGTCATCAGTGAGTAAGCAGGGCACAGTATCAGAAGGAGAGAGGAAGAAGGTGATTAACTTTGAATACCCCTTCAGTCTCTCACTAGCTACATGACCTTCTCCTGTGTACAGTCCTGCAGCACATACCATGATGTTTTGGCCACTAATTGGCAATACATACGACTGTGTTCCACAAGATTACTATGAAGCTGAATGATCTCTACTATTGAGCAATGTTATAACCATCGCCATGTCCTTGTGCCATACTCTACTGTCCTCATGTGTTTGTGGTCATGCTGAGGTAAACAAACCCATTGCATTGTCAATCCTATAAAAGTGTAATATACACAATTATGTACAATACCTAATATTGATAAAATAACAAACAACTATCTTACTGGTTTATATATTCACCATACTATAATTTATTATTTTAGAGTGCATTTCTTCTACTTGAAAAAAAAATGTTGATTGCAAAACAGTGTGACATGTTACACTATCAGGAACCTCCCACCTCTCATGTTTACTACAGAGGCCACACTGAGCTGCTGACCTATGTCCTCAGGTTTGTACCAGTGCATTCCAGGCTCTGTGCACAGTGGTGCAATTGCCTAATGACGCCATTTTCAGATTGTATTCCCATCATCAAGCAACATTTGGCAGTGTTTAAACTTTGTGTCTCAGATATTCCACCTGAAAATGCAGGAAAATAATAAACTACCCCCAAAATCACCATGTACATTAAATACATTTAAACATTTTAGAGGAGAGAATCGACTAGTGAAGTCACTGAGTTTTGTTAATTCTTATTAATGGTGACACAGATTCCAGGACAACTGTGTCTCTTTAGTTTCCTGCTCTGGTTGAGAATTAGGGATGGTTGACAAGGAAAGCTGGAATGATGGCCTCAGAGACTTATTGTTCAACACATAAATTTGGAGTCCTGAGGAGAGGAACGAAGGAGTCAGATGCATTTTCTCCTAGGTCTCTAGAAAATCAATCACATGGACATGAGCAGGCACAGTCCAATAATCAGGAGATGGGGGGAGGAAACATTTACAAAGCATTTGTAGCACCAAAGGAATGAGAGTGAAGAACACAGCATCCTTGCTTTCTATGGAACAGCAGTAAAGTGCTAAAGTATTAGAAATGTTAGTGATCATTACATTTGAGATTATTTAGTCCAGCTGACCCATTTGCAGACACAGAGCATAATAGTCAGGAAGATAATTTTATCAAGATTATATATTACCTTCTAGAAGAGTTGGAAGAATATGCATAATTTCTGCTTCCCAGTCAGGAAAGCAGAGCTGTCCCTACTAACTAATCTGTACAGGACACACATTAATTTCCTTTGCATGTTAATTTCCTATTCCTTTTTTATCAACATCCTGACCATAAATTCTAAATCTCAGTTTTGCAGAATGGACCAAACCAGAAGGTGTCAGAGTCTAGTGACTAGACAGGGTAGGGAGGCAACTTTACTTCTATTTTCTTAAGGCCAGCATCTGGGCCTGAGAAGTAAAAAATCCTTCAACAGATTAACAATAGCAAATTGTGAAAATTTAATAAAGTTTTATATGAAACAAGGGCCCTCATAAAAAATGAAGACCCAAAGAAGTTCCAAAACGTAAATATCATTTGAATCATGTTGAACAAAGGGAAGCAATTGTGAAAAGTAAATAAATTATGTTGGAGTACTTAAAGGAAAATAAGAATTGTTTTAACAATGTTTGTTTGTATAGAACTGTTGAGAGCCACAGCCAAGTCTGGCATTTTTCCAGAAGGAGTGGTTGAGAGATAACGCCAGCAAGCCATTAAAATGATGATAATTAAGTTAAGCTGTGTATAATTATTAAGATAATGACTGATTGCTATAACTGGATGATGCTAAACTGAAACAAGCTGTGTATTCAGTTGTGTATGTGGACCTCTGCTGTCCAGCAATAAGGCTCCTGCTACCTCGGGTGCCTGCTACTTTTGAGTTCTTGTGGAGTTCCCGTTGAGTTCCTGTGGGTTCTGAAATAAAGTTCGTTCCTGCTTGAATCTACAAGTGGCTCCTGACCTCCCGGTTATTTTGTGCCCAGCTAGACTGTGGCAGAACTATTCACCCTGTGATTCCCCATTGAAGGTTTCCTGTCTCTTGGTATAGGTAAGTGGGAGTTGTTATCTACTGTTTTTAGGAAGAAAGAGGGAGATAAGAATGTCCTTCTTCCACTTTTCAAATTCCTTTAGCTTAAAATACTCCTTAGGCCAAAGTGATATATTTCAAGTTGGCATATTCTGCCATCCTTCAGTAGTATATCTAGACAGGACAATAATAAAGGATCTCAGGAGTTGAGCCTTCAATACAGAAGTCCATCAAGTGAACAGGTACTCAGCACAGCCTCTGGGGCTCAACAAGAGGCCCCCAAATAAAGTCAATACTCTAAAGTGACATTGCAGTGGTTTAACGAGAACCACAGTCCCAGAGGAACTTTTCTATTAAAATTATGAATAAACATCGAGAGAGTTACTCTTTCATAAGTTGGTAGAATAGCATGAAGTTGTGGGAAAATAATTAAAACAAGAACTCAGATATAGAGACAGGCTACAGAATCACAGCTGGGCTAGCTGACAGAAGGCCTCATAGAGCACCACAGGTCCTTTCCATTTCTGCTGACTTTAAGGGTAAGTTATGTTGGAGCCTTTATGAACTTGCAGTGGGGCTAAGAGTCCTTAGCAATGTCGATTTAAGAGTGTCAGGAGAGTCATTAAAGTTGTTGGGCTCTTGTGGTTGGATGTCCTATGCACTTACTATCTTGAAGGCAGGAAATCAGTGGTTCCCACACTGAATTGCATAACTTTAGAGTTTTCTAGAGATATCCTGATTCTTAGGAAAAACAGTTAAACAGTGGGAACCCCCTTCCTCATTCTTCTTTCACCCATTTAATAAATAGAACTTGAGACAAATTTTAATTTAGGAAAAATAGTGTATAAAAACTATAACAATAGAGTTGAAAACTATTATTGAATATCTTTATCTCGCCTTTTGCTATCAAATCTTTCCTGTACTTGGTCCCATTTTTACAACATTTTGTTCAAAACATAGTAAATTTTGTAAACTTACTTGAGCACACATATTCAAATGTGATAATAGCTTTATTAATCAATATATCTGCTATCTGCCTATCTTATCAGCAAACACTAAGAGGTTATAACACACATAAGAGTTACAGGCCTGTGTGGAGACAGACATTCAAATAACCAATAGAGCATTATAGGATAAAGTACAAATGTGGACTGAGGGCGGAGAACATGGAGGGCCACTCTGCCTGTGGCATGTTGGTGTTAGAAGCAGATAGAGAACTCCTGGAGCACAGTAGTCTCACCTAACTATGAGGGATGCTTTCCAAGAACCTCAGAGGCTGCCTGAAAAATGAACGTAGTTTGAAACACTGTATATGCTATTTTTTCTTGTACACACATACCTGTGATGAAGTTTAATTTATAAATTAGGCATGAAAGAGATAAGCAATGATTAGCAACTCATAATAAAATAAAATATTTATAACAATAGATATAATAAAATTTATGGAAACATGATTCCCCTTAACTGTTCTCAGATGAACAACAGATACATTATCACGATGGGAAAAGGGGTGAATCATTCCCTTGGTGAGACAAAGCAAGGGAGTTCAAAATTTCACCACATTACTCAGAATGGCAATTGAAAATGTATGGGTTATTTATTTCTGGAATTTTCCATTAATATTTCCAGACTTTGAAACTTTCTGACACTGCAGAAAGTGAGACCATGAACAAGGTGGCACTTGGTGTACATAAAATTGAAAAAAAAAAAAAAAGGAGGATGTATCCATTAATCACACAAGAAGTATTGTTGTCTAAGTAACATTCCAATGTGCCAAAGGCACATTGAAATTAAAAAATAAAGCAATATATACCCTTTGTATTGGTTGCTACATTATCATTGTAATAGGCTTCTCCTAGCTCAGAACTGAGTTTCTCCTCTTCCTGGTAGGCTGGCTGTCTTTTGTATGGCTCTCCCTACTAGCCATGTCCCTTTGTCTATGTTACAGTGAGCCCTGGATGGTACAGCCTCTTCACTTTCTTGTACCAATGGAGTTTGTCCTGATTTTTCTTAATCAAATGAACTATTTCCTAACACAATACTAAAAAAAATAATTTTTAGTGAACTATAAGCCCGCTTGAATATAAATTTTCAGGGAAAAAGGCAGAATATGTCCTTTTAGAAACAGACAAGTTAATTCTTGTGATCGTATGTGACATGGTACCTTGGCATTGGGGTGACCACATTTCTAATGTCAGGGGTTATGTCTCAGAGAGCACTGTTTTCATAGCCGTTTTCTTGGTTCTTGCCTCAGAGGGAGCTCATCTGGCAAACAAGTGAGTACCCTTGGTCATTTACATTTGGACATGTGACATGTAATTTTTTCAAAGGTAGCAGGAATGTGCATTAAAAGCTGGAATCAGGAAGAGATAAATCCATTTACAGACATAAACACTGATAAAACTATGAAGCAGAAACTTCCAGGAGGAAGAACAGAGTAGACGATGTTAGGAAAAAGAAAACATGAAGCTCATTTGTGCCCTAAGAGGCAATGCTGTCACAAACCAGGAAAGTCACCAGAATGTGCATTCATGTCTTTCAAGCTTCCCCTTCCCTCAGGATCCCACCAAACATTTGAAAGAGGAATCTAGGGGTGGGGGCTTTATTTTTCATCTGCCCAGCAAGTTGGGTTACTAATGAGCCCCTAAAGCAAAGAGCCTCCCAGGAGAAGAGCAGGAAATGACAGAGAGCAAGATGGGAGAAGCTCACACCTGTGATAATCATTCATAGATTTAGGGATGGGCTCTTTTCTGGGTGTTGCCTTGTTTTTTATGTTTTGGTTTGTTTTTCTTTATTATCTCCCCTGTAGTCTGAATCATATTTTTTTGGCATTCATAATGATTTCCTATTCTGTGACTGCTAAGCTTGGATAGTTAAAGCAAGTGTATAGTTCTAATGGGACCCATTTCCTGGGCTCAGGCTTCTATTAAATAGGCTCTGTTGCATTATATTATTCTCTAGGTCCTTGTCCCCTAAATGTTATTACACAAGAAGGTGGCTGGGCTAGATGTACAAGAAATTAAAAATTTGAACAAAAGCTTAACAACTATCAGAACACATACACTAAAATAGCTCCATTTTCTTTCTTTTTTTATACACAAATAAGTTTATAGAAAGTATTACCTAGGATAACAGAAATGCTGTAAGTATCCTTAGCCTACCTGTTACTGAAAAAGAGGCAAAAGCATTCAGCAATAAAGTTATCACAACTGTTTTTCATACATTTGCAGCTGTTCTGTGCTGCTTTTTTTTCAGAGACTGAAATCACTAAAAAATTCAACACTGCCCATGCCACCATGAGAGAGAATATTTTTATTTCATCTTCAAAAACTTGAAGCAGATTATACAAAAAGAAACAAACCAAACCTTGAAAACTTGAAACCAGGCTTACTATGATACTGTCAAATATAAAGAAGTCACAAACTAAATTAGAAATAAAAAATAACCCTAGACTTCTAACTATCAGTATCGCACAATGGGGGGGCAATACTCTCCACATTCTGGGGGGAAGATTATTTTAAATCTTAAATTCTACATCCAGATAAACAATCGAACATGAAGGGCAAGAAAGACATTAGTAAATATGCAAACATTAAAACAAAAACAAGTATGAAACACAGAATTTAAACTTTTCCTGTCAGGATATTAGGAAGCTAGGATGTGATCCTAGCAATTCAAGGAAAAAAAAAGATCAGAGAGCTTACAAGAACTACAAAAGAGAAAACCAAAAGCAGAAGTGAAATGAGTGGAATTTGTAGGCCCACAGCTCTGCGGCAAACTGACTGAGTAATCTGTCCAAGTACTGCTGGAAAACTCAACATCCATGACCAAATAAAAGCAATAAAGCAGAGATGATTGACTGCCTCATGTGTTTGCATATAGATGGTTGATTTAGACTTCTGTCAGAGGCTGAGCATGCGGTTGTGATAAATATGTAGAAATGTCAATTACTAATTACACATGAAAAAGTTTTCAAGTTAAAAAAAAAGAAAGCCTAGTTTCTCATATGATTCAGTAGAAAACAATAGTTCACCTGGTACATAAAAAGACCAATGATTTTAACCAAACTGTGAAACTCAACCAAGGACAGCAGGAGGGGAACACATTTACATGGTGTGTGTGTGTGTGTGTGTGTTTGTGTGTGTGTGTTGGGGGGAGAATTGAATTTGGATTTAGAGTAGACTTTGGGAACAAATGGCTTCTCTACATTTTAAGTCTTTTTTTTTTTTTTAACCAGGGATTTTGTACTAAGGTTTAGTCCATGGGGTCACTTAACCAATGAGCCATATCTCCAGCCCTTTTTTATGTTTTATTTTGAGATAGGATCTCACGAAGTTGCTTAGGACCTTGCTAAATTGCTGAGGCTGATTTTGAACTTTGAACCCTCTTGCCTCAACCTCCCAAGCCACTGGGATTACAGGTATGCACCATCATGCCTGGCTACGTTCTAAGCCTTATTCTAAGATTCAGTGTTGTAATTTTACATGTTTCATGGCTGTTGGTTGGATGTATGTCTGTTTATTTGTTGTCAGAAGCTGTTGACTCAGAAGTGGTATTCTTAGAGGATTTGAAGGAATCATGTGATGACTCTCAGGATGTATAATGGTGCCAAAGGAACCACAGAAAACTTGTGGGAATAAGAGATGGGAGAAGAGGAAGAAGAATGGTGATTGCTAATTTTCTGTTTATCTCTTTAATCAGCCACCATGTCATAATAGCATGCATGTAACAAATTGCTAAACACAGATTCTGAGCTGTGTGTGCAGTCTGATTGAGTTCTTTTTTCTTCTCTCTCTCTCTCTCTCTTTCTCTCTCTCTCTCTCTCTCTCACTCTCTCTCTCTCTCACTCTCTCTCTCTCTCTCCTACTTTTAATAGTCTCCTATGTCAGAAATGACTTGGAAATCTGCTCATTTCTCTTTTTTTATTTTTTAATTTTTTATTGTTGGTTGTTCAAAACATTACAAATTTCTTGACATATCATATTCCTCACTTTGATTCAAGTGGGTTATGAACTCCTACCTTCACCCCATACACAGATTGCAGAATCACATCAGTTACACATCCATTGATTTACATATTGCCATACTAGTGTCTGTTGTGCTCTGCTGCCTTTCCCATCCTCCACCATCCCCCCTCCCCACCTCTCCCCTCCCCTCCCCTCCTCTCTCTCTACCCCTCCACTGTATAACCCTGAGGGTCTCCTTCCATTTACATGCAATTTCCCTTCTATCTCCCTTTCCCTCCCACCTCTCATCCCTGTTAAATGTTAATCTTCTTCTCCTGCTCTTCATCCCTACTCTGTTCTTAGTTACTCTCCTTATATCAAAGAAGACATTTGGCATTTGTTTTTTAGGGATTGGCTAGCTTCACTTAGCATAATCTGCTCTAATGCCATCCATTTCCCTGCAAATTCTATGATTTTGTCATTTTTTAATGCAGAGTAATACTCCATTGTGTATAAATGCCACTTTTTTTTATCCATTCGTCTATTGAAGGGCATCTAGGTTGGTTCCACAGTCTTGCTATTGTGAACTGTGCTGCTATGAACATCGATGTAGCAGTGTCCCTGTAGCATGCTCTTTTTAGGTCTTTAGGGAATAGACCGAGAAGGGGAATAGCTGGGTCAAATGGTGGCTCCATTCCCAGCTTTCCAAGAAATCTCCATACTGCTTTCCAAATTGGCTGCACCAATCTGCAGTCCCACCAGCAATGTACAAGTGTACCCTTTTCCCCACATCCTCGCCAGCACTTGTTGTTGTTTGACTTCCTAATGGCTGCCAATCTTACTGGAGTGAGATGGTATCTTAGGGTGGTTTTGATTTGCATTTCTCTGACAGCTAGAGATGTTGAGCATTTTTTCATGTACTTGTTGATTGACTGTATGTCCTCCTCTGAGAAGTGTCTGTTCAGGTCCTTGGCCCATTTGTTGATTGGGTTGTTTGTTCTCTTATTTTCTAATTTTTTGAGTTCTTTGTATACTCTGGATATTAGGGCTCTATCTGAAGTGTGAGGAGTAAAGATTTGTTCCCAGGGTGTAGGCTCCCTATTTACCTCTCTTATTGTTTCTTTTGCTGAGAAAAAAACTTTTTAGTTTGAGTAAGTCCCATTTGTTGATTCTAGTTATTAACTTTTGTGCTATGGGTATCCTATTGAGGAATTTGGAGCCCGACCCCACCGACTGTAGATCGTAGCCACCTTTTTCTTCTATCTGACGCAGAGTCTCTGATTTGATATCAAGCTCCTTGATCCATTTTGAATTCACTTTTGTGCATGGTGAGAGTAAGGGATTCAGTTTCATTTTGTTGCATATGGATTTCCAGTTTTCCCAGCACCATTTGTTGAAGATGCTATCCTTCCTCCATTGCATGCTTTTAGCTCCTTTATCAAATATAAGATAGTTTTAGTTTTGTGGATTGGTTTCTGTGTCCTCTATTCTGTACCATTGGTCCACCCTCCTGTTTTGGTACCAGTACCATGCTGTTTTTGTTACTATTGCTCTGTAGTATAGTTTGAAGTCTGGTATCGCTATACCACCTGATTCACACTTCCTGCTTAGCATTGTTTTTGCTATTCTGGGTCTTTTATTTTTCCATATGAATTTCATGATTGCTTTCTCTATTTCTACAAGAAATGCCATTGGGATTTTGATTGGCATTGCATTAAACCTATAGAGAACTTTTGGTAATATCGCCATTTTGATGATGTTAGTTCTGCCTATCCATGAACAGGGTATATTTTTCCATCTTGTAAGATCTTCTTCTCTCTTTAGGGTTCTGTAGTTTTCATTGTATAAGTCTTTCACCTCTTTTGTTAGGTTGATTCCCAAGTATTTTATTTTTTTTGAAGATATTTTGAATGGAGTGGTTGTCCTCATTTCCATTTCAGAGGATTTGTCGCTGATATACAGGAATGCCTTTGATTTATGTGTGTTGATTTTATATCCTGCCACTTTGCTGAATTCATTTATTAGCTCTAATAGTTTCTTTGTAGAGCCTTTTGGGTCTGCTAGGTATAGAATCATATCATCTGCAAATAGTGATAATTTAAGTTCTTCTTTTCCTATTTTTATGCCTTTAATTTCTTTCATCTGTCTAATTGCTCTGGCCAGTGTTTCGAGAACTATGTTGAACAGAAGTGGAGAGAGAGGGCATCCCTGTCTTGTTCCAGATTTTAGAGGGAATGCCTTCAGTTTTTCTCCATTCAGAATGATGCTAGCCTGAGGCTTAGCATAGATTGCTTTTACAATATTGAGGTATGTTCCTGTTATCCCTAGTTTTTCTAGAGATTTGAATATAATGGGATGCTGTACTTTGTCGAATACTTTTTCCACATCTATTGAGATGATCATATGGTTCTTATTTTTAAGTCTATTGATGTGGTGAATAACATTTATTGATTTCCGTATATTGAACCAGCCTTGCATCCCAGGGATGAATCCTACTTGATCATGGTGCACAATTTTTTTTGATATGTTTTTGTATCCAATTTGCCAGAATTTTATTGAGGATTTTTGCATCTAGGTTCATCAGAGATATTGGTCTGTAGTTTTCTTTCTTTGAAGTGTCTTTGTCTGGTTTATGTATCAGGGTGATGTTGGCCTCATAGAATGAATTTGGAAGTTCTCCCTCTTTTTCTATTTCCTGAAGTAGCTTGAAAAGTATTGGTATTAGTTCTTCTTTAAAGGTTTTGTAAAACTCTGCTGTATACCCATCTGGTCCTGGGCTTTTCTTAGTTGGTAGTCTTTTTATGGTTTCTTCTATTTCCTCAATTGATATTGGTCTGTTTTAAAAACCTTAAGAACGGTTCTGCTGTGCTGTAATAACTTGTTTATTTCTATATTATTTCTTTACTTTATTTTTGAGTCTGTTGTTTATTTTCTAAAGTCAAATTCCAGAAGTTTTCACAGAGTTTTGTGATTTGGGATTTTTGAATGTGCTCATGCTCCAGAGCAAACAGGTTTCCTCCTGGGAAATAAATGTTGCCAACAGAATTAGGATTAACCTGTGTCTGAGGCCATTTCAGCCCTGCAGTTGGATCTTTCAAATTGTCTTTTTATTTTTCTGAGGAATGATAATATTAGGAAACTTGGCCAGATGTCGTTTTTGAGTGTTAAAAACCTAGACAGGTCAAGCTATGACTTACTAATTGACTTCAATAGACCGATTTCAGGATGTGATTTGGGGCATACAACTTCACAGATTCACTAACTTATATTTGTTGAATATGTCACTATATAAAAAAAATCTGATTTATTAGGAAGTGTGTGAAACTAACTATTGTTAATTCAGTTTGACTTGCATGAATTTATGAGGATTAAATATATTGAGGTATTATTGTTGGCTGCAAAATCTATTGTAAGAAAATATGATGAACAGCCCCATTTTAAATGAGATTCTGTAGAGAACATGTAGCCTGCTTAAGAGAATGAAAATATCCGATGGCTCTAACATGTTATCTGTCACTATGCAGATAGATTCTGCTACTGATGTGGCCAATGGATAAATTAAAAGGGTCGCTGCTCGGAAACAGCTCTTAAGCAATATATAGTCTGATTGCCCTGTGGTTTTTAAAGTGAAGTTGTTTTTTATCTATAAAGTCTTTTCCCTTTAGCTGGAAATGATCTTCTCTTCTTTTATCTATCAATTTATTCCCGTATTTATCCAATGCAAATTTATACAGTGTTGAGGTTTCAAAGATGAATAAGACACACTCTGTCCTCAAACTTTGTATAGTTCAGTAGAAAATGGATGCATAAAGAATTGGGTGAGTGTATTCTCTTATAAGTGCAATAGTTTAATTAAAATATGGATTATATAAAGAGAGAAAATGCAATTTTTTTTCCTAAAAGGAAAGATGATATAGTTTGTTCTAAACGGACAGAAAAATACACACAGAGGTCAATGGAATATATATATATTTTATGGTGAAATCAGTGATTGTAGCCCTGCACAATGAGAAAAACTTTTTGATGAAAAGTTTCTATAATAAATTCCATGATTTGAGCATGCAGACAAAACAAGATAGCAATGAAAAGCCATTGAAGGTCTCATGCAGATGAATAATCTGAAAAGAATTTCAATTAGACAACTGTACAGAGTGGCTACAAGCCTAAAGACAGGGGACTAAATTAAGAGACTAAGTGAACTTGGCAAGAGAAAACAAGGACCAAACCAAGGATAGCAGAAATTTGATAAGCAACTATGTAAGGCCATATAATACAGAAAAAACTTATTTACTTGGCAAGTGGGCATGTGTATATGTTTATCTGTATTTTTGTGATTGTACATGCAGTGTACACTAGGAGAGAAAGGGAATAAAATGGTAAGGCAAAATGATATTATTATTGTAAATTTTAGACTATCTTTTATATCTCTGTTTTCTTAAATAAATTATAAAACTCTTTTTTTTTCCTTTTTAAGTGCTGATGATTGAGTTCATGGGCACTTTGCCACTGAGCTATTTTCCCAGTCCTTTTTTATTTTTTGAGACAGAATTTTACTAGATGAAGGTTGGCCTCAAACTTGTGATCCTTCGGCCACAGCCTCCCAAGTCACTGGGATTATAGTCATGCAAAAATGAGCCTAGCTAAATTACAAACTATTTTACAGTCAATGATTCTCAGATATTTTTAAAAATTGTGGTAGACTGTATATATTAAAAATTGCATTCAACCATATTTACATCAATTTTCAATTTTTTTGTCACCCTAAATAAACCTTTGTAATCACTAAACAATAACTCCCCATGGAGACCATATGTCTCTCAAACCTATGTAAATAGTAACTATATTTTGTCAATTATAATTTCAATGTAACCTTAAGTGGGACTTTTTAAAATTCATGCTTCCTCTCACCCTTCCAGATGCCCTCCTTATTTTTCATTTGAACTTCCTGTCTTCGCACCATGGTAATGGGTTTATAATCATTCCAGTCATTTTGCTGCATGGCTGCCATAATGCTCATAATAAATCAAAGGCATATCACATTAATCTTTTGCTTAAAAGGCAAATAAACAAATAAAAATATCTCTTTGTCTTTTAATTTTCCATAGCGATGGAATCAAACCTTTATTCCTGATTCCTATCTACACTTCCATTCTCACTTCTTACTCCTAGTAATGTATTTCTCTAAATTATACTGGATGAATCAGGCCAAATTTTAGTTCAATAGCAATGATATTTTCTCTAAATGATATTCCTTTTTCCCATTTTTCAGGATTTAGAAAAAAGTATGTCTTCCATGTCAATGAATTCTTTCTTAGTAACTGGAAGATAAGCTAGTAGCTCAGATATCACATTCAACTGATATTAGTCTGGCAATTCAGATGTATAGATACCATATCATTTTTTTTAAAGAGAGAGAGAGAGAGAGAGAGAGAGAGAATGAATTCAGCGGACATAAAACCTTTGTTTGTATGTGGTGCTTAGGATCGAAACCGGGCTGCAAGCATGCCAGGCAAGCGGGCTACTGCTTGAACCACATCCCCAGCCCCTGATACCATATTATTTTTAACCTATCTACCCATTCTTGCATTTATCCAATGGTATATAAAAAGCATGACATAATCTGTGCTAAATAAAGAACACATTGGAGAGAATAAATGTCTGTTCTATGCCCAGAAGAGTTCTTTCCAATTACAGAAAAGAATACATATTTAAGCAAATTTAGCAATGTAAAATGTATATATTATTTTTAAATAGTTCAGTGGAGAGGATGATTACCTATCTTTGGTGTGTCCAAAGATGGATTTATTTCAAAGGAAGTATTTTATGTAAAATTTAAAGAACAAATTAGTATAGGACAAATATAGAGGAGAGAGCATAGAAAGACCATTCCAGGGAGAGGATGATACTTTCTAGGGTACTGTCTTTCTATTGAACTAACTGTAATGTTTCATTCAATCATTCAACTAATATAATTGTTATGTGTAAGAAATGTGATATTAAGGATTCAGACATACTTATAGATGTATAGTTTATAATCTAAGTTTATCCCTCAGAACCTAAATAAGAGATACAATTCAGGAATGCCAAAAATATAGGGATCCGCTCCCTAGCCCACCCATGCTTGGCACAATTCAACAGTAAGACAGCAAACACACTATAAGCAATTCAGTATGTGACTGTCTCCCACATTACCTGACTTAAAATGATTAGAGAAAACCCTAAAATCCCTCCAAATGCACTGAACTGCTGAAACAAGAAAACAGTATCCTACTCCCGAAAGATGTGTTTTCCCCCAGAAGCATTAAGATGGATGGGTTTTCTGATTTTCATTCCAGCACCTGCTCATTCTATTCACCAAGCTGCTTAATCATGCATTCCTGCCAAAAGGGTGACAGGCTATATTTCCTAATATGTTTTAATAGCCAAAATTGCAAAATAGTAGATGTGATTTATTTGACATAGCAACCAATTTGGGGCACCCCCAAATATTCACTTAGGTTATTTTAGGCAAAAATCATCCCTTAGAAAAGGAAAATATTTGTGTAAATGCAGTCAAATTTTTATTGCATACATTAAAACATTTTATTATATACCATTTCTTCCCCAGAAGACATATATATATATATATATATATATATATATATATATATATATATATATATATATATATATATAATTTATATAATAAAACAACAGGTATTTTTAAATATATTCAAGTATTTACTATGTTTAGCAACATATTTCTCTTCAGTTTTTGTTGTTGTTTTTCCACATTGGATATGTAAGCCAGTTTGCAATCTCTAAACGAGTACCTCCCTATCCCAAACCAGCCTTTAACACATTTGAGGAAGGTTGGGGTGGCCTGCAAGGAGGAACACTCTTTGCTTGTATACATTTAGCTGTCTGTTTGACCTGACATTTCTCTCCTAAGACATGAGAGTACCTGTGTAAGAGTAGATGTGGCCTAGCAGAGAGAACTCTGATGATCATAGGTGGAATTTTCATGATTTCTAGGCAAGTACTTCCCTTAAGAACAATATTCTAGTAAAAACAGTGAAAAATAAAAATGCAAATACTCAAATAAGAGACATTCAGTTAGCCTCATGAGCTCAGATGAGTGTCACTCTAATTGCTCTAACATAGTTGAAACAGACTTTTTTCTAAACACAATAATTAAAATATCTCCCACTGCCTTGTCAGATTAGTGGTAATTCAGTGAGAAATCCTTATTGGTCCTGAGCATCTTAAATAAATAAAATGAAATATAAGGAAAACAAACCAGACTTTTCTTTTGAGTCATCTTTCTTCCTATAATGCAATACTATGTTCACTGTAACTTCCAGGTGACTTTCCTATAAATTAATCATTGTTTGTCTAACTGCTTGGCCTCATTAAATTCTTAAAAGCTCTGTTCTATCATGATCTTGATAATGCCACACAGACTGTGCTAGAAGTTAGAAGCCGTTTTAAGTGTTCTTCTATTAGGGGCAGTTAAGAATAAATGTCACACAAAATCAGACTTGAGAAATCATTGTAAGTTTCAAGTATAGTTGCAAACTCAAAATTTACTTACCTACAGACACACAATAAATATAAGAGTGGCCATTGTACTTTTGAGTTACTTTTGTTTTGTCAGATGAGAAAAAGCCAACAAATTAGAGCATAACCTATAACTCTATCAATTTCTCAAATCTGGCAATATAACACATCATAGTTCATTATTTTATAAAGGGTAGTGATTCCCAGGAGGCTAATCTCTCTGCATCTTTCTAAAGGATGAAGGCAATAGATAATTAGCATCATATTTTCCTGTGAGGCAATGAAGGGAAAGCTGCCATTTCAGTTATTTCTTTCCAGGGATGCAATTTGGCCTGTTATTTTAAACAGAGAAGTCAAATAATTCTCAGTGGTTTCCAAGGGTGAATGAAAACAGTGGGTTTCTGAGTAAGCTCTGCAACAAAGTGGTTAAGAACGTTATTAAGAGTTCTGGCCCTTTATCTACCCAATTAGATTAATTTATTTTTGTCTCATTTATAATTCTCTATTTTAAAAAATCTTGGCACAGAAATTAGTTGCTTATCATAGTATGTTAGATAAAATTTATGGGGAAAAAATCAGTGATTTTTTGCAACTTGAATCTGGTGTCTGCATCCTCTCTTCCAGCCAAATTCCAAGTGCTCTTTCTCTTTGATGTTTTTTTCTCTTTTATGTAAGACCAGGTATGGAAGAGAGATTGGAGAGCAATGGATTAATAGTTATTCCCCTCCACTTCCCTAAAATGCATTATAACTCATACTAACAAATGAAGTCAACATTGATCCTAACCTTCAATAGGAAGTGAGTGTCAAGTTCACAGACAGATAAGCTCCTTCTTATTTAATAGTATACTACAAAGACTATTTATGAACTGAATGGTGTCAGAAAGAAGCTACATAAAACCCTATTGATTAGTACTATGACGTTAGGTACATCACTTCATCTTTCTGAGACTCATTTTCTTCATTAATAAAATCCATATATTGTTCTAGCTTTCTTCTGTCTTCAGTTCACCATATTTATATAAGCAAGATTTTAGATGGACTTAAGGCTCCTTTGTTATGCTTTCATTATCATATACTAACTCAGAATAAAAAAAGCATCTGGTGAGTTCTATTATTCACTCGCAAAACAAAACTTTCACAGATTCTGCTTCCCTCCAAGAATGCTTCCACCTACCAGTGTGACAAGGGACTTGACCACATGATCCCAAGGCAGTGAAATGAAAGCAGGTATAACATCTGTGCTTTCTACAGAGGTTTTTTAAAGCTTGATGAGGAAGCACACAGAGCCCCATGTTCCTTTCTCCTCTGCCAAGAGAGCAGTCAGTAACATCCCAGATTAGCTGTGTTCCAAAAGCCAAGGGCAAGAGGGAAGGCAATGTGGAGCAAAGCCCTTTTGATTTGCATTGTGCATGTGAAGAAAGCAAGAAGCAAGCCTTTGTCATTGTCAGTCACTGGGATTGGGGTAATTATTTTTCCCTACTAATCCACAAGGATAGATTTCTAAAAATTTTTCTGCTGCATAGAGAGTCCCTTGACCTACCATGGTTTGATTTACAATTTTTCAACTTTATGATGAAAGAAATTGATACACATTCAGTAGAAACTACACTTTGTATTGTAAAGTTTGATCTTTCCCCAGGTTATTGATATACAATAAAATATTCTCTTTTTATGCTGTGCAAGTGACAATGAGCTGTGGCTGCTACTGAGACACTGGTCATGAGAGTATTTTCAACTAGAATATATTTAACTTAAGGTGAGATTATCAGTACATAACCCCATTATGAATCAAAGAGTATTTGTATTCTATTTGTTTATGGTTACATAGACATATCAATATTTCAATATATGTATTATTCATATGTAAAATTTCATCATGTTTTATTATTTTTACTATATTTATAACTATCTGTGACCTCTGTTATAGATTTAAAAAATTCTGTCCATCCTTCCTGGCTCAGTTTGAACTGCAATTCACAAACTCTCCATGACTAATTCATAAATAACAGAAATTTATTTTCTCAGTATCTCAGAGGGGAGGAGGTCCACTTAAGGCTCACTTGTCTGATGAGTGCTGCGTCCTCTGGAGAGCAGGAAGGCTGTGCCTTCAAACTGTGGCAAAGTAGAGTGGGAAGAGAGCCAAAAGCTACATGAAGCTTTCTTTATTAGGAGCCTTAATCCTAGACATGAAGGAGGAGACTTCATGACTTAATTACCTCTTAAAGACCCCTCTTCCCAATACCATCACATTACACAATTGAATTTGGAAGGGGCACATTTAAATCAGTGTTTCTCATCCATGCCTGTTGGCCTGACCTGTTGATCTCTATCCTGCAGCTCCTTATTAGGTTTGGACTATGGATGGCAGAGCCAAGAGTACTGGAGGAGAAATCATTCAAGCAACTGTCCCCTCCCCGTGCTGTTGTCCCAATCATTCTGATAGTGACTACAGTCTACAGGACAAATCCTCTCAAAAAGCCATCCCCCTTAAGGCAATGAGCTCTTTTCAGGTTCCACTGACCCAGTTTCCTCTCCTCTCCTTTCAAGCCTATCCAAGTGATTTTCAATTACTGGCAGTCTCTGGAGGGTCTGCTACCCTGTGATGATACTCCTAACTGGGCCCATACCTCATAGCCATCCCCTTCATTAGTCTACTCACTTTGACCTTTGAGCTTGGCATCTGTGGCCCATGATGCACTCAGTGCTATAACATCAAGTATACTGTCTTTCATCTTTCTTCTGGATGACCCACATATTATCATTTTTGTCTTTTTTATGGTGAAATTAATTTTAATTGTTATTATAGTTTTATTAACCACAAGTGAATGCATTTAAAGAAAATCTGCATTTAAACTCTTTAATCTACTTATTCAAATATACTATACCAGTTCTCCTTTTCTTCAAACCTGCAAGTTTTCTTTCAACAAAAATTTCTATGCATGCTTCACTGAGATAATGTTTCATATATTTTTATATATTTTCATATTTCTTATTTTTATTGAGAAAAGGATTCATTAGATTTTATATTCTGACTTGTAAACCCTGGCATAGAGTCACACTATTTTGTATAACTTTTAAATACAGTTACTTCCAATAAATTGGCTAAATTATGTGTTAAATAATTGTGATTTTAATTCTTCTCTTATTTCTGAATCATATACATGAGGCTATATTTTCAACAACAATCATGTTTAATATAGATATTTCCCTAGAAGATCCTTGTTTTCTACAAAATCAAATTCTCTTTATACTCATCTCATTGTTTCATGAAAGGAATAAGTTAGCAGTTGGGTAAAACAGTAATGTTTTGATTCAACTTGCGCCTCTTTCAAAATTCCGTTTTTGCAATGTGATAGTATTAAGAGGTGGGACCTCTAAGAGGTAATTAGGCCATAAAGTCTTCCCCCTCATGGCTAGTATTAAGACTCTTAAAGTAAAGGTCTCCTGTGAAACACTCTTAGAGCTGTGTTTCTCAGAGGATGGGTCACTGCATTGAGCTTGCCAGATCTGCCCTGATGGAGCATGAGTCTGGAAAGCTGACTATTACCTCCCTGCAGCTAGCTGATTAGTGTATTCAGCTTGTTCATTGTGACCTAGATTTCCTCACAGGAAAGTTTCAAGATGTTGTTTCCACATGAGACAGTGAGATGCCCCTACTGCAGCACTGGACCTCAGGCTTATCCTCTAATACAGTTCAAACTTGACCACCTGTACCTTGAGAGATTTCATTGAATGGTCTGATATCCAGTCCAAATTTTATTCATTTTCTTTGTTTCCCTCATAAACATTAACCTAACCAGAAGTAATTAATAACTAATTTGTTCCAGCACACAGCTTCATTAGTTTATATATTATTTTAATAGAGGGCTTTGACATTTAACTTTACAACAAAAATGACTGTAGTGTAGCCTGGATTCAAAGCCCTTCCATAAATTTCCCATAGCAAATATCTAATACTCATCTCTCTCTTTGCTGCCTTGCCAAATGCATGATCTCACCAAACTAAGCATCACCATTTTGTACATCGACATTATGTTTTTCACATTCCAACACTATGAGTCTGGAATGCCATCTCTCTACTCATTTTCTTTTTTCAAGTTCTATTTTGAAACATTTATTAGTTATCCTGATAAGAAAACATCTAGGATTAGCAATTTTAAAACTAATAGTCTGTTAGTTAACTTTCTGACACTATAACAAAAAACTGAAATAATTAACTTAAAGATAAAAGTTTATTTGGGCTCATAGTTTTGGAGATTTCCGTTCCTTTGGGCCTGTAGTGAGGAAGCATATCATGGCAGAAACACATGGTAGAGAAAATCCTCTCCTTTCATATCCTGAAGAGAATGAGACTTGGGGTCTCACTATTTCCTTTAAGGGAATTCCTTCAATGACTAAAAGACCTCCTACTAGGTCCCATCTCTTAAAGTTTTCATTAACTCTTCATAGTGCCATAACTCAGGTGTCAAGCACATGGAACTTTGGGGAATACTTATCCAAATCATGGTGCATAATAATAACAAGAAAAACAATTGTTATACCTAAAATATATTAAATTCTTAGCAAAACCCAAATACTAGGCTAAGCAATGTGGTGTGTATGTGTGTGTGTATGTACTCACCAATCTGTACTTTCAAAGAAAAATATTATGTGATACTTGTTGATGCATGCTAAAGGAGACTTTATTCAAGACCATCACAATAGATATAGGAACCAGTGCATTAAGGTCTTGCAGTGAGGAAAAGGGAGGCAAGAGATTGTGCTCAAGACTAAATACAAGATGGGCAAGTGAAAATTCATATCCAAGGACCAGGTGGGAAGATTCAGTGAATGGGAAATTACTAAGCAGATACATCAAGGGTAAGGGGAATTCCAGCCAAATATAGTTAATATGATTCTTGATAAAGACAGCCCAGCATGAAGAGGCATTGCCTAGAGGATAGAGGATGAGGAAATGATCTCAGATTTAGAGTGACTGAGGGTGGGATGTTCTTGCTAGGTTGACTTAACAGAGATTGCTAAAACTTAGTTTTGCAAGAAACTACAGATGGGCCTAGGAGAAGTTGAGAAGGCTGATTAAATTTTGGCCAAGGAAAGAATCTTTGTTAACACATACACACACACACACACAAACACACACAAACACACACAAGTGTGTGTATATGCAAAAATGTATAATAACATTTGATATTTACATCTAGAAGATAATTTTATATTTCTATTTTGGAAAATATGAACTTAGATCATGACATTAAAATTGAATATTTTTTCTGTAGATCAGCACAGATTGTGTGTAAGAAGTTTCTAATACTAAATAATTAGATTTTACTTTATATGCCAACAAAAATGAGGTTTGAATGCATTTATCTACCAGACAGATATTTGTCATGATGTGAAAAGTCCTATTTGAGGATTTTGAAATGACTAGTGATTTGCATATGGACAGAAGAGGTAAAAAATAACTTTAGAATATCACTGGGAATAGCAAAGGAAGATGTAAGAAAACATTTTGCATTGATGTGTAAAATACCTAACGATCTCTATTAATTTGTGAAAGAGATTAGACAGGCAGAGAGAATCTTGTGTACTGCACTAAAGGGAGAGAGAACGGGGAATGCAGTTCACTGACTGCTCTCACTACAGACTAGCAGACCAAGAGAACCAAACATGACCAGGCATAACCATTAAAACATGTTCTAAGAAAAGATAGACAATTACCTAAAAATTGCAAAAATGAGTACTCATTAATGGTGTTGTTTTCTTCTGGGGAATTCTGTGCATAGGAGATAGTATTTTGACAAAGAAGACCATCCTGGTGTCTTTGAAATCAAATGTGAGGCAATTCTATAGGACTATATATATGTGCATAGACTATGGGTGAATTGAACACTCATGTACATGAAGAATTTTAGGGTAATTCTGGCTGGAGAACCTCTGTGAAGCTGGTTGGGAAGATTTCTATATTGACAGTCTGTTATGGTTTGGATATCAGATGTCCCTCACAAAGCTCATGTGTGAGACAATGCAAGAACATTCAGAGGTAAAATAATTATATTATTAAAGCCTTAACTCAATTAGTAAATTAATCCCTGAGAGAGATTAACTCAATAGTAACTAGGGGCAGGTAGGGGGTGGCTGGAGGAGGTGGGCATTGGGGACATGACTTTGGGTTATATATTTTGTATTTGGCAATTGAAGTGTCTCTCTACTTCCTGATAATGTCCTGAGCTGATTTCTTCTACCACACTCTTCCACCATAATATTCTGCCTCATTGTTAGCCCTGACGACTGGAACTGGTTGAGACCTCTGAAACCATGAGCCTGAAAATAAACTTATTCTCCTTTAATTGTTCTTGTCAGGTGTTTTGGTCATAGCAGGGAAAAAGCTGACTAAAACACAGTCTATGATGCAGTTTTTATTACTGAGCATCAAATCATCTTTGCTGTTCCTGGAGTTCACTAACCAAATCAGAGATGGTTTATCAAGATCATTCACTGACTTCCATCCTTATCTCTTTTTTGTTTTCATGGATATCATCATCAAATACTCTTTAAAATCTGTGTTAATGGCAATGTTTAAAACTTTTAAAAATATTTGTTTTTTTTTTTTTGGTGTTTAGCTTTTTGAGTTCTTTATATACCCTAGTGATTAGTGCTCTATCTGATGTGTGAGGGGTAAAGGTTTGTTCCCAAGATGTAGGCTCTCTATTAACCTCACAGATCATTTCTTTTGCTGAGAAGAAGCTTTGTAGTTTGAGTCCACTTATTGATGCCCTTCAGTAGATGAATGGATAAAAAAAAATGTGTCATATATACACAATGGAATATTACTCAGCAATAAAAGAGAATAAAATCATGGCATTTGCAGGTAAATGGATAGAGTTAGAGAAGGTAATGCTAAGTGAAGTTATCCAATCCCCAAAAAACACAAATGCCAAATGTTTTCTCTGATATAAGAAGATTGATTCATAGTGGGATAGGGAGAGGGAGCATGGGAGAAATAAACAAACTCTAGATAGGGCAAAGGGGTTGAAGTGTAAGGGAGGGGCATGGATTAATTAATGATGATGGAATGTGATGATCATTACTATTCAAAGTACATGTATGAAGACACAAATTGTGTGAAAATACGATGTATACAACCAGAGATATGAAAAAATGTGCTCTATATATGTAATAAGAATTGTAATGCTTTCTGCTGCCTATAAATAAAAAAATTACATAAAAAATAAAATAAAGTAAAATAATTTCATTTAAGAAAACTTTAAAAAATATTTCAAATCATACAAACATGATATAACCACATCAAACTCTAATGGACACCCCCCAAAAATTTTCATAAAATACTTTGCTACTGAAAGAGCATCTCTAATCATAATAAAAATAATTTGAGTTTAGCACATTTAAATATTTGAGGTGAGGTATCAAAACTTTTGTTTTTGTGAAGTGAACAGATATATTAGTCCTTAAGAGTTGAGTTGGGCAGGCAGTTTAGATAATTTGACACTAAGATAATTGCCCTGGCTGTGACTTTCATTGGTGTAATTGTGATTAAGATGGTCTTAAGGATACCATGAGCTTGACTAAATTTTAGACAGATTTATTCATGCCTGTAGAACCCTGAAATCCATTTTCTTCAAGTGGTTGTTTTAGAATACTTCATTTTCTTCATGCATTTACTTTAAAACGCTTACTAATTGACAATTTTGTCTCTTCCCCTTTTGGGTATAAATCATAAAAGCACCTTGCAAGTGTTAAAACTCAGGAATATCTTTCTCAAAGACCTGGGAGCCATTTCTTTAAAATGTAGTCATTGTCATTGTCGTCATCATCATCATCATCATCATCATCATCATCATCATCATCACCATCATTAAGGAAGATAGAATTTCTCTTTCCTGTCCCTGTGGGAAACCAGGAACCTAACTTCTAAATTCCATAGCAACAATTTACAAACAATAGATGGACTTAACACTTTGACCAAACTCCCACTAACTTTCACTGGTACTTTTTTAACTAGCTCACCCCTATTTAAAAATATACTTCAATATTTTGTTTCAATAGATTTGAGTTCAGTCTCTTCTTTTGCAATAGTGCTGAATAAAGGTACGTTGCCTGTTTAACTCCATCCAGGGATGTTTCTCCTTGACCATGGCTGAATGATCCATTAACCTGTTTCCACATTCAGAGAAAAGAGTTTACTCTGGCACCTATGATTTCAAAATGGAGTTTCTTGTGCTTTCCAATATCTGAGCATCTAGTTATAAGTATTTTTTATTCTTCCTACTCATATATTAACAATAGAAAGACTAAGAATTCAGTTCTCAATAATTGTAAATTTTGTAGTCAATTTGACTTTCATGGCCAGGAATAATCTGAGCTCTCTAGCAAAACAATACAGTCTTGATATTTGTGCGAATGAATTCAGTTCATGAATACATGCTTTCTTTTATAAGTCAGGAAAATAATAATCAAAACTGAACTACTGTTCTGACTTTCATAACTACTGTTCTAATTCTGACTTTTAAAAAATTATATATATATATATATATATATATATATATACTTACTTGAAACACAAACTAATATATTAGTTTGTGTTTCAAGTAAGTTTTCCTTGTCCCAACAAAATAAAGTGGTAGAAGAGAAGAGTTGTGTGGTGAGCCGCTTCTGCCGTTTCTGCAGATTATGGTCGCCATTACAAGATGACGCTGGCTCCGCTGTGGTCTGTGACAAACAACTCCTTATCTGGGAGAGTTGGCACATGATTTTTCACCACCCTGTGAGAAAGCTCCATGCGGCAGCTTTGCATTGGGGCTTGGGATGCTTTATTAAGGCTGGGAGGGGCATCCGAGAGGGAGAAGAAGAAATATCAAGGGCCTGAATAAACTGCTGAAAGAAGATTCTCGAGTTGCGTCTTCCTTGCGGGCAAGGGGTCGCGACAAGTGGCGCCGAGACCCGGGAACCAGAACTTTCAACAGTCAGGGGTGGTGCACCGGTTAGTCCCAGGTAAGTGGGATCCGCGATCAAAGCGGGGTTAGTCCCAGGTAAGTGGGATCCGCGATCAAAGCGGGGTTAGTCCCTAGTAAGTGGGATCCGCGACCAAAGCGGGACAGCTCCTCTGTAATGAAAGAGAGAGCCTTACATTTTATTGCAGCTGCACTGTGTACTTTCGCTTCTACTTTCGCTTTCTTTTTTTTGTGCTTCCTTTGTTGTTGTGTCATGGGTGCCGCATCTTCAAGTCCGCTTCTCCTGGCCCTAGATGGCCTGTTACGTTCCAAGGGACTGGAAGTGAAACATAGTACTTTACAGAGATTTTTACAGAAGATAGATATCGCTGCACCGTGGTTTGCATTTTCGGGCAGCCTTACTGTGCCTAGTTGGGATAAATTAGGCAAAGATCTTGACTTTGCTTCTGAGCAGGGCATATTAGAGGGTGGGGTGATACCCCTTTGGAAAATGGTCCGTGGTTGCCTTACAGATGGTAAATGCCAGGAAGCTGTGAGTGAGGGTCAAGCTATTCTTGAGCAATTGCATGAGGAAAAATCTGAAGGATCATGTAGTGAAGTGGCAGAGAGTATTAAAAGTAACAGTAGTGAGAAGGCAAAAGAGCCTGAAGATAAAAATAGGAGAAGGCTCTACCCAGACTTGACCGAATTAAAAACGCCTGAGAACACAAGCGACTCAGAGAGTTCTGAGGACCTTGATATATTGTTACAACAACTACATAAGATAAAAATGAAAAAGAAGAAAAAGGAGACACAGGGCACGCAGGCCTACTGTAAGAAGGGGAAGGGAGTTAACATCGGTCAACAAAACTCTGAGGAGGAGGAGGTAGAATATCTAGAAGAAGATATGGTGCCGATTGCCCCACCTCCGTATGTGGGGGGGAGCCAAGGTTCCGGGAGATCTTTTCATGCACAAGTTTGGAGGACAGTTAATACAGATATGGGACTTGCATACCCTGTATTTCAGGACAATAACAGGGGAAGATATCATGAGCCTTTAGACTTTAAGATAATTAAAACCTTGGCAGAATCTGTCCGCACTTATGGCATAGATGCCGCTTTCACTCTCACTCAGGTGGAGGGACTTACTAGATTTTGCATGACTCCCTCAGATTGGGCTAGTCTAGTCCGCGCTTGTGTTTCCCCAGGGAAATATTAGGAGTCCAAAGTTGGCTGTTTAATGTTTCTGGCAGTACCCAAGACTCGGAATGAGGTAGGAGGCTTAAAATTTCTGCAAATAATTCACAATTGTTTAATGCTACATTACCCTCCGCAGCAGTCTGTCTCCAATCTCCGTTCCTGTTTCTTTTGGCTAATGTTACATTACAGGGGATGCTTAATTGTTCTAATATTACCTGTTATTTGTCTGAGTGTTGGAATGGCTCCTGGACTACGGCAATGGTTATGAAATTTCCAACCTTTGTCCCGATCCCGGTTACTGCAGATCCAGAGTCTTTTCCTATTGTTGAACTGATTAGAGCCCATAGAGATTTTGACATTACGGCAGCCATAGTGACAGCTGTGGCGGTGTCTGCTGCTGCAGCAGTTATAGCTGGAGTAGCCATGGCCAGCCAGGTACAAACTGCTGCCACTATTAATCAGGTTATTCAACAAACATCCACCATACTTGAGTCTCAAAGTAGAATTAATCAACACATTTTATCTGGGATTCTGGCTGCTAATCAAAGGATAGATCTGCTTCAAGCTCAAGTTGAGGAATTGTCTGATCTAGTACATTTGGGTTGTATTGATCAACGTGCACATTTATGTATAACCTCTGTCAGATTTTATGATTCCAGAAATGCCTCCCACATCATCGGGGAGTATCCATCCGGAACCTGGTCCATGGAAGCAGAAAACTTGATCCAGTCTCAACTAACTCAGATTGCTGTTTTGAATAGTACCCGTGTCGAACCAGTGACTTTGGGTCAATTCACCGATTGGATATCTTCTGCTTTTTCCTTCTTCAAAGAGTGGGTGGGAGTAGGCATTTTTGGTGCAATGTGTTGCTTCAGTGTTGTGCTCTGTTTGTGGCTTCTCTGTCGCCTTAAAACTCGCCATGCACAAGAAAAGGCTATGATCATACAAGCTCTTGCAGCTTTAGAAAATGGCAACTCACCTCAAGTCTGGCTTGCGCATCTTAAGCAGTAAACCTTTGTCATGGTCGTTACACCCCAAGTTATTATAACATTGCACTGGGATCGACATGACTTTCCTTGTTATTCTCTTAGTGTTGGAAAGCCCTTGCACTCTGCCGGTCTTACTGCCATTGCACGCAGATGGGTTTCCACACTAGTACTTTTCTATCGCCTTGAAGTTCGTGCCTTTCTTTCAGGGTGCTGTCAACTTGTTTGTCATTATAAACAGCCACAGTTCAGCCTCAGCTATCCCCCTTCGTCCACCATCGTCACGATACAGGATGCGAGGCAAGGCACTGCACTTGAGTGATCCTTGACGAGGACCTCAAGGAGAGCATGTCCTATTGCATGCGGGTTAGACGCGTTCACGCCCCGCCCCACGAAAAAAGGCGTCGGCTGATATGGCTTCAGATCTGGGGAAGGCGCCTCCTTAGGACTGAGTCATACTATGCAGCCACTTCTGCACAGTGGGATAGGACCTCTACGCTCGCCTGTATTGTTTTAATAAAACAGAAAAGGGGGAACTGTGGTGAGCCGCTTCTGCCGTTTCTGCAGATTATGGTCGCCATTACAAGATGACGCTGGCTCCGCTGTGGTCTGTGACAAACAACTCCTTGTCTGGGAGAGTTGGCACATGATTTTTCACCACCCTGTGAGAAAGCTCCACGCGGCAGCTTTGCATTGGGGCTTGGGATGCTTTATTAAGGCTGGGAGGGGCATCCGAGAGGGAGAAGAAGAAATATCAAGGGCCTGAATAAACTGCTGAAAGAAGATTCTCGAGTTGCGTCTTCCTTGCGGGCAAGGGGTCGCGACAGAGTTGTGTAAGTGACGTTCCAGACTCAGCATGTCCATAAGCAATCTCTCATCCACATGATTTCCAAGAAGCTTTGACAGCCACCTTCCAACATACCATCCACAGAGACCTGACTTTTTCATTGCCACATTTGCTAATATAGGTGATAAAAACATCTGTGAATTTAGAAGCCCTAAGTCAAAGTTTCAGCTGGTAACCGGCTAAGGAAATTTCTCCAGATACTTTCCACCAGCACAGAGCAGGAAAAAAGAAAGATCTGAACAGGACATTAGCAAGTGAAGGGAAGATATTATAATGTGGGGAAAAGGGCAAATTCTCTCTCCCTGAAAAGTAGAGCTTCACAGGATTCCTGGACATTAATGTTCCTTTTATAAGGAATTTTAAACACCACAAATGAAAAATCATAAAAGTTGAAAATTATTCAAGTAATAGTCCTTAATTTTGAAATTTCTATCACCAGTTAATCTGTATGTTTCTATTTTAGAAGACAGAAGATAGACTTGTTCGCTGTTAGAACAACTATTGCTTGGGTTCTTCTAGTTAATGAATAGTTTTTTTCTTTAAAGAGAAAACAAAAAAATAGGTGTTATTCCCCCTGACCTAGAGAAATCTTATATATAGGGATTCATCATAAATAAGCAAGTCCACAGTGAGCTTTATTGTAACTTCCTAGTCCAAAAGAATACATGAATCTTCAGTTTAGAAAAGAGCTGAAGATTCTACTGTCATGTAGAGAGCAAGCCCAGACATGGAGGGCTACATCCTTTGCTAGACGCCAGACCATAGGGAATGCTGGATAGCTGAGTCCAGTTCAAGGACGATAGCAATCTCCAAGTAGGTTCCAGCAAGGGGGAGAAAATGAAAGTGAATGTATTCCTACTCATTATTATTGGAATCTATTATTTGTAGATTGCATTAGGAAGAGGACCAAAGAACTTTCTTGTATACGAATGACTGGATTGCTATTTAAAGTCTTATCTTCAGCCGGCAATTCATAAGCCTTATGATTTAAGCACAGACCTCCCTTCAAGTCCTTCAGATGTAGTCATTAAAGAATCATCCATCATCCTTTTTTAGTGTTCCATTTCCTCTATTAAGAAAACATAAGCATTACTGTGGCATCTTTTGTAGATTTTAGGATAAATAGACTTCATTAAATTTAAGAGGAAAGATGACAACCAAAGAAATTTTTAAAAAATGTTACTAACAGCAAACAACCTTTGCTTGAAGGGCCATGGGAGCAGGTGCACTTCAGGGTAGGCTATGGATTCAAATCTCTAATTTACAGTGATCATCAGTGGTCAAGCCCAGGTCCTAATACTTCATACATAATGTTGGAGATGAAGTTTATGCTTCATTTCCCTTGTTCTAACAGATGACTTCCTAGCCCCCAGATGCCAGAACCAACTCTTTGATTTTTCCATCATGCTCATTGACTTCTAGCCTTGAAATTAAAATAGCCAGTACCATTGGTTTTCTGAGATTTTATGGGATTCAGATTCAGAAAACAATAAGATTTAATATACCCCCTGTTCTTGTTAACCAGGAGTCTTCAATTTGCAGCCAAACTTGGACATGTGTAGCTGGTGAAAAGGAAATATAAAACTTTTGCCTGAAGCCATGCTAAGCATAACATGTATTTCCAACTTTGTTTCCAAACCTCAGTCCAGGTGGTCAGACAGCGTCCTGCCATTTCCATTCTTCCTATTCCAAATTAGAGACTTGTCTCTTAAAAGTACCACCAGAAGTAGTTACCACTGAAAATAGACATATTTTCCTATCATGTGGTTGACAAACAGCTGTTAGATTTGTTTCAGACAATGACAACAAGCTACTTTTCTCTATTTAAAAATCTCTTTTGAGTTCTTAAACTTTTTGATTAGAAAGAGAGTCTGATCCTTTAGGAAAATCTACTGGCATAAGCTAGTATGTTTGTGAATCAAATATCCATGAAAATAGTCATGCCAAGACTCTTAATTTTTACAATTATAATTTCTCTTTAATTTTCTAAAAAATGCAAATGAATGTAAATATAATATAACCTAGGTAATAGGTTCAAAAATACGTGTGAATGGGTAAATGCTTAAAAACTGATATTTGATGTGCAGAATTGAAACACACAGCACATACACTGAGAGGTACAAGTGCCACAGCAGTGCAAAACTTGAATAAGGCAGGATTGCAGTAAACCCACTAACAGTAAAATGCTGATGATCCCTGTGTACTGATCATTCAGTCTGAAATTCTTTATTTTAGAATTTCTGATTTAACTTTAGAAATCCAAATAAGTGACCAATGCCTTCTTTTTATAGGTGTTAGTGTTACATGTGAAATAATGATGATGGAATGTGATGATCATTATTATCCAAAGTACAAGTATGAAGACACAAATTGGTGTGAATATACTTTGTATACAACCAGAGATATGAAAAATTGTGCTCTATATGTGTAATAAGAATTGCAATGCATTCTGCTGTCATATATAAATAAAAAGAAAAAAAAGAAATAAGGAGAGCTTAGGGTGGAAATCATATAGATAATAATGGCTTCCTGTTACTACTACTCTGAAATAACAGGCCAAATACTTTATATGGGTTTCTCCACTAAAAAATTTCATAATTACTCTGGGAGTAATAGATTGAAGCACATAAAATTGTAATACTTGAGCATTTTGCTTTTCACAAAAAAAAGCAATTTCATAAGGTTCAACCAAACAGCTATCTCAGGCTCTATTTTTGCTGAACAGAAAAATAAAGGGCTACCAGGTTAAGTAATGTGATCCAAAATGCAGACCGGTATTTAGCATGACTGGTGTTCAACATCATTTGTCTTGAATTCAAATTACACTAACTTCTAGGATATGCTGTGTTGAGGTTCAAGCCTGAGGGTCTGTTTATTTCAAGACCCACAAACGCTGGTGCTTCACTCTGCTTGGGAGGAGCCAGGGCAGTCTGGATTATGTAGGACCCGCGACCTGCCTTCAATTTCTTTTTTTTTTCTTTTTTTTTTTTTTGTGCCATAAGAAACTCACTTTAATTTATTTTTTTAATTGGTTGTTCAAAACATTATAAAGCTCTTGACATATCATATTTCATACATTAGATTCAAGTTGGTTATGAACTCCCAATTTTACCCCAAATACAGATTGCAGAATCACATCGGTTACACATCCACATTTTTACATAATGCCCTATTAGTAACTGTTGTATTCTGCTACCTTTCCTATCCTCTACTATCCCCCTCCCTCCCCTCCCATCTTCTCTCTCTACCCCATCCACTGTAATTCATTTCTCTCCTTGTTTATTTTCCCATTGCCCTCACAACCTCTTATATGTAATTTTGTATAACAATGAGGGTCTCCCTCCATTACCATGCAATTTCCCTTTTCTTTCCCTTTCCAGCCCACCTCATGTATCTGTTTAATGTTAATCTTTTCTTCCTGCTCTTCCTCCCTGCTCTGTTCTTAGTTGCTCTCATTATATCAAAGAAGACATTTGGTATTTGTTTTTTAGGGATTGGCTAGCTTCACAAAGCATAATCTGCTCTAGTGCCATCCATTTCCCTGCAAATTCCATGATTTTGTCATTTTTTAGTGCTGCGTAACACTCCATGGTGTATAAATGCCACATTTTTTTTATCCATTCATCTATTGAAGGGCATCTGGGTTGGTTCCACAGTCTAGCAATTGTGAATTGTGCTGCTATGAACATCGATGTGGCAGTATCCTTGTAGTATGCTCTTTTAAGGTCTTCAGGGAATAGTCCAAGAAGGGCAATAGCTGGGTCAAATGGTGGTTCCATTCCCAGCTTTCCCAGGAATCTCCATACTGCTTTCCAGATTGGCCGCACCAGTTTGCAGTCCCACCAGCAATGTACAAGAGTACCCTTTTCCCCACATCCTCGCCAGCACTTGTTGTTGTTTGACTTCATAATGGCTGCCAATCTTACTGGAGTGAGATGGTATCTTAGGGTGGTTTTGATTTGCATTTCTCTGCTAGAGATGGTGCGCATTTTTTCATGTATTTGTTAATTGATTGTATGTCCTCCTCTGAGAAGTGTCTGTTCAGGTCTTTGGCCCATTTGTTGATTGGGTTATTTGTTTTCTTATTGTTTAATTTTTTGAGTTCTTTGTATACTCTGGATATTAGGGCTCTATCTGAAGTGTGAGGAGTAAAAACTTGTTCCCATGATGTAGGCTCCCTATTTACCTCTTTTATTGTTTCTCTTGCTGAGAGAAAAATTTTCAGTTTAAGTAAGTCACATTTGTTGATTCTTGTTATCAACTTTTGTGCTATGGGTGTCCTATTAAGGAATTTGGAGCCCGACCCTACAATATGTAGATCGGCGCCAACTATTTCTTCTATCAGACGCCGGGTCTCTGATTTGATATCTAGCTCCTTGATCCACTTTGAGTTAACTTTTCTGCATGGCCAGAGGAGGGGATTCAGTTTCATTTTGTTGCATATGGATTTCCAGTTTTCCCAGCACCATTTGTTGAAGATGCTATGCTCCCTCCATTGCATGCTTTTAGCTCCTTTATCAAATATAAGATAGTTGTAGCTTTGTGGTTTAGTCTCTGTGTACTCTATTCTGTACCATTGGTCCACCCTCCTGTTTTGGTACCAGTACCATGCTGTTTTTGTTACTATTGCTCTGTAATATAGTTTTAAGTCTGGTATCGCTATGCCGCCTGATTCGCACTTCCCGCTTAGAATTGCTTTTGCTATTCTGGGTCTTTTATTATTCAATATGAATTACATGATAGCTTTGTCCATTTCTACAAGAAATGCCATTGGGATTTTGATTGGCATTGCATTAAACCTATAGAGAACTTTTGGTAATATCGCCATTTTGATAATGTTAGTTCTGCCTATCCATGAACAGGGTATATTTTTCCATCTTCTAAGATCTTCTTCTACTTCTCTTTTTAGGGTTTTGTAGTTTTCATTGTATAAATCTTTCACCTCTTTTCTTAGGTTGATTCCCAAGTATTTTATTTTTTTTGAGGATATTGTGAATGGAGTGTTTTTCCTCATTTCCGTTTCAGAAGTTTTGTCGCTGATATACAGAAATGCCTTTGATTTATGCGTGTTGATTTTATATCCTGCCACTTTGCTGAATTCATTTATTAGTTCTAGTAGTTTTTTTGTAGACCCTTTTGGGTCTTCTAGGTATAGAATCATGTCACCTGCAAATAGTGATAATTTAAGATCTTCCTTTCCTATTTTTATGCCTTTAATTTCTTTCGTCTGTCTAATTGCTCTGGCCAGTGTTTCGAGAACTATATTGAATAGAAGAGGTGATAGAGGGCATCCCTGTCTTGTTCCAGATTTTAGGGGGAATGCCTTCAATTTTTCTCCATTGAGAATGATGCTAGCCTGACGCTTAGCATAGATAGCTTTTACAATGTCGAGGTAAGTTCCTGTTATCCCTAGTTTTTCTAATTTTTTGAACATAAAGGGATGCTGTACTTTGTCGAATGCTTTTTCTGCATCTATTGAGATGATCATATGGTTCTTATCTTTAAGTCTATTGATGTGGTGAATAACATTTTTTGATTTCTGTATATTGAACCATCCTTGCATCCCAGGGATGAATCCTACTTGATCATGGTGCACAATTTTTTTTATGTGCCTTTGTATCCGATTCGCCAGAATTTTATTGAGGATTTTTGCATCTAGGTTCATCAGAGATATTGGTCTGTAGTTTTCTTTCTTTGAGGTGTCTTTGTCTGGTTTCGGAATCAGGGTTATGTTGGCCTCATAGAATGAATTTGGCAGAGCTCCTTCTTTTTCTATTTCCTGAAATAACTTGAAAAGTATTGGTATTCATTCTTCCTTAAAGGTTTTGTAAAACTCTGCTGTATACCCATCCGGTCCTGGGCTTTTCTTTGTTGGAAGTCTTTTGATTGCTTTTTCTATCTCATCTATTGTTATTGGTCTGTTTAAGTTGTGAGTATCCTCCTGACTCAGTCTGGGCAAATCATATGACTTAAGGAATTTATCGATGTCTTCACTATCTTCTATTTTATTGGAATATAGGTTTTCAAAATAATTTCTAATTGTCTTCTGTATTTCTGTAGCATCTGTTGTGATATTGCCTTTTTCATCCCGTATGTTAGTAATTTGAGTTCTCTATCTTCTTCTCTTCGTTAGCATGGCTAAGGGTCTGTCGATCTTATTTATTTTTTCAAAGAACCAACTTTTAGTTTTGTTAATTTTTTCAATGGTTTCTTTTGTTTCAATTCGTTGATTTCCGCTCTGATTTTAATTATTTCTTGCCTTCTGCTACATTTGCTGTTGTTTTGCTCTTCCTTTTCTAGGGCTTTGAGATGAAGTGTGAGCTCATTTATCTGTTGGTTTTTCCTTTTTTTGAGGAATGATCTCCAGGCGATGAATTTCCCTCTTAAAACTGCTTTCATTGTGTCCCATAGATTCCAATATGTTGTGTCTGTATTTTCATTTATCTCTAAGAATTTTTTGATTTCCTCCTTTATGTCTTCTGTAACCCATTGATCATTCAGTAACATATTGTTCATTTTCCATGTGATGTAGCATTTTTCCTTCCTTCTTTTATCATTGATTTCCAGTTTCATTCCATTATGATCAGATAAAATGCATGGTATTATCTCCACCCCTGTATGTTTACTGAGGGTTGCCCTATGGCATAATATATGGTCTATTTTTGAGAAGGATCCGTGTGCTGCTGAGAAAAAAGTATATCCACTTGATGATGGTTGATATATTCTATATAAGTCAGTTAAGTCTAGGTTGTTGATTGTGATATTGAGTTCTATAGTTTCTTTATTCAGCTTTTGTTTGGAGGATCTGTCCAATTGTGAGAGAGGTGTGTTGAAGTCACCCATAATTATTGTGTTGTGGTCTATTTGATTCTTGAACTTGAGGAGAATTTGTTTTATGAACGTCGCAGCACCATTATTTGGTGCATAAATATTGATAATTGTTATGTTTTGTTGGTGAATGGTTCCTTTTAACAGTATATAATGTCCTTCCTTATCCCTTTTGATTAATTTAGTCTTGAAGTCAATTTTATTCGATATGAGGATGGCCACCCCTGCTTGCTTACGAGGACCGTGTGCGTGGTATATTTTTTCCCAACCTTTCACCTTCAGCCTGTGTATGTCTTTTGCAATCAGATGTGTCTCCTGGAGGCAGCATATTGTTGGATTTGTTTTTTTAATCCATGTTACCAGCCTATGTCACTTTATTGAAGAGTTTAAGCCATTAACGTTTAGAGTTACTA
Organism: Marmota monax; assembly: GCF_021218885.2. Classification (NCBI taxonomy): domain Eukaryota; kingdom Metazoa; phylum Chordata; class Mammalia; order Rodentia; family Sciuridae; genus Marmota; species Marmota monax. Next base: position 675,132 of record NW_026694470.1, on the reverse strand, counting down.
TTGATATATGGTTTGTACTTCCAGCCATGTTTGATTATTTATCTTCTTTTTTTTCTAATTTAGTTTGTTTCTCCATGGTTAGCTTTCCCTCCGCCCTCTGTCTTTATAGAGGCACTTCCCACTGATGGTTTTGGTTATTGTTTTTCATTTCTTCCTCGTGTAGTGTTTTGCTCAAGATGCTTTGCAATGCTGGTTTTCTGGCTGCAAATTCTTTTAGCTTTTATTTATCATGAAAGATTTTTATTTCGTCGTCGTACCTGAAGCTTAATTTTGCTGGATACAGAATTCTTGGTTGGCATCCATTGTTTTTCAGTGTTTGTAATACGTTGTTCCAGGATCTTCTCGCTTTCAGCGTCTGTGATGAAAAATCCATTGTTAACCTTATTGGTTTACCCCTGAATGTAATCTGCCTCCTTTCTCTTGTAGCTTTTAATATTTTCTCTTTGTTCTGTATATTGGATATCTTCATTACAATGTGTGTTGGCGTTGGTCTACTGTGATTTTGTGTGCTCGGTGTCCTGTATGCATCTAAAATTTGTATATCCGTTTCCTGTTTTATTTCTGGAAAGTTTTCTGTAATTATTTCATTCAGCAGGCTACTCATTCCCTTGGTTTGAATCTCTGTACCTTCTTCTATCCCGATGACTCGTAGGTTTGGTTTTTTTATGTTATCCCATATCTCTTGGATGTTTTTCTCGTGGTTTTTAACCAGTCTTTCTGAGTTGGCTAGGCTCTTTTCAAGATGATATATTTTGTCTTCATTATCTGATGTTCTGGCTTCTACTTGCTCCACTCTGTTGGTGATACTCTCAATTGAGTTTTTAATTTGGTTTATCGTTTCCTTCATTTCTAGAATTATTGTTTGATTTTTTTTATAATCTCTATCTCCTGATAAAGATGCTTAACTTCTTCTTTTATCTGTTTATGTAATTCATTTTCAAAGTGTTCTTTCAGTGTTTGGATTTGCTGTCTCATATCTTATTTAAGGTTCCATTCCATCTGTCTAAGGTATTCCTTGAGTTCTTTATATGACCATTTTTCTGCTGACTCTAGGTTCTCCTGAATATTTAGGCTGTCCTTCATTGTTTGTACATATTTTCTTCCTTGCTTTTTTATGCTGCTCATGTTACTTCTTGTTCTGTTTGACTGCTGATTTTCTGTTTACTCTTATAGATTTATTTGATACTTGGGAGGAAAGATATTAGAAGGGAAGGGAAGAAGTCACTAAAGAGAATGAGAGTAGGCAGGTGGAATTCAAGGAAGGGGGAATAAGAAAATTGAAAAGAAATGAAAAGACAAAAGCAACAAAAATAACAAAGATTAGATAATAAAGAAAGAAAGAAAAGATGAGAAAAAAAAATTTAACAAAAATAATAATGATAATAAAATAATGAAAATTAAAATTTAAAAAAAATAATATTAGTAAAATAAAAAAATTTTTTAAAAAATTAGAAACATTGAAAAAAAGTTAAAGAACAACAACAAATAAAAATTGAAAATGAAAGAAAAAGAAGAAAAAAAAAGAAAAAGAAAAAAAAATGATAATAGTAATAGTAATAAATGCAGTCCTAGAGTTCTATTAACTTCTCTTCCAGTAGGTGGAGCTGTGCCCACTGGGCCAAGCTTCTCCTCTCAATAGGTGGGAACCATTCACTGTGCAGCAGCTCTTTCTCCTAGACTGGGCGGGTCTCCAATCCTGAGTGTCTAGGGCCTTGTCTTGTGTTTCCTCAAGCCAGGCCGTGCTCACCTGTGGCGCTCACCACAATACTGGCTACACGCCAGGTCTGCTGCTCCTGGGAGCCCTGTTTTCATGAACACCTGGGCTCACTCTCCCTGTTTGCCTCCCTCAGACCCTAAGTTTGTAGAGCTTGGGGCTGAGATCCCCCAGCGAATTTGCTTGCCCTCCTGTAGCCACGCCCCCGGTAGCTGGTGCAAGAGACCTCAGTTGTCATCACTGGTGGGAGCGGTAGCCGGGAGTTCCACGCCGCGAGTCCCGCGCCACTCCTGATTCCCTCCGTCTGGTTATTGCGTTCACAGGAGAGCTGGGAGTGGCCCTTAAGGTTTCCCCGCTGTGTGGAGAGAGATGACTAGGGGATTACACACCTGTTGCGCTGGTTTCAATGCAGTTATCTCCTCCGCCCGTGACGCCATTTCTCTGCCATGGTGGTATCCCATGTAAATGGTGACCGTTCGTTCCCTTTGCCGGGTGACCAATGCAACGGGTGGGTCCTGACTGTCTCCCCCAATCCCCGTTTCAGTCCTGTGGCCACTGCCTATGAAGGCTCAGTTGGCTTTTAACTCTGTAAGTTCCTAAGGGCCGACCAATTATTTCAGCGGGATCATTAGTGCTGAGTCACATGAAGCAGGCGAACCGGAGCTTAATTGCCTCTGATTTGGGCTGTGTGTGTGTGTTCTGAGGGGCCCAGCCTGTACACCCCAGATCCACGTCAGCTTAGCATTGCCTAGTGATCCTGAGCAAACAGCATTTAGACAGTTTACGGCTCCCTATGCCCGTGCAGTTGAAGATGTCAGAGATTTGATCTCTCTGCGCCTGCCACCATGTCAGATCTCCTCAATGATATTCATGTTGCCCTTACAACTTCCTGGCATAAGCAAGTTCTTGGGATTATACAAACTGCTGCTTCTGTTTCCAGTCCAGATTTCTAGAAATGAAACCCTGCCACCATCACCTCCGTCTCTGGGCCGCGCTTACAGGTGCTGCGCTCGTCTGCGACCATAGCAGAGCCACCCTGGCCTCCGCAGCTCTTCAGCCCTGTGCCCGGCCCCTGGGGCCCAAGCGGCTGCCGCCATGGCTCTCCGTCCCCCTCCTCCGGAGCACGGGTCCCCTGGCAGGGGGGTGCAGAACGACCCCAGAGCAGGCTCTGCCCGAAGGTGCAGCGGCGAACAGGCCACCGAGGCGCTCAAGGCTGCAGTCCAGCCTTCGGAGGACAGGGCTCGGCACGCAGCCCAGCTCCAACCTCTAGGTGCGGCTGCCGGACAATGTATACAGAGCCATCAAGACAGCTAGCAGAGAGCAAATGGCGGCTCCCGCGGAGTGGATTTTCGGCACAGAAACCACAGCCCAGCCAACAATCCCAATCCACAAACTCTCCCTGTATAAAAAATATTCAAAAAAAAAAAAAAAAGAAAGAAAAAAAGGCGGGGCGCACTGAGCTTTCTTTGCCTCGGGTACTTACAATCCACTGCTGATTACACATTCAGCTTCTCTGCCCGGAGCGAAGCGAAAGAGGAAGCAGATGGGAGCAAAGTACCCGCGGCTCTGAGCAGCCAAGCGTCCGGGAGCTAAGCGTCTCTTTTTCGATTTCTTTGTTCTTCCTGCTGCTTGGCAAAGTGGTCCACTACAGATTAACGGTGAAAGGAGCTCTAACAGACTGTGCGAAATCTCTATTAAAGCTGCTGTTCTGAGCACCACGCTCAGCACTTCAGCAACCCCCGTGTGCAGCGGCCATCTTCCCTGCCTTCAATTTCTTTCCAGCAAGATCCGCTGGGCCCCCAGGGCATCACCTAGAAGAGTCCACTCTGGATGAACCTTTCTGCAGCCAAAGTCTGTCCTTAAGAAGGATGACTGAAACATTATGGGACCCCTGTGTGTCTGCTCTCGTGGAACAGTCATCATTGACAATAAGCTTACCTCTTCATCCAGAAACTGGGGGAGAGTGGGTTCAGCTATGTGGCTAGTGGAGGGGTTACATGACAGACACTTCTACTCCCTGAAGCAAATCCTGTGTCAGGAGCAGGAGCAGCAGGACCGGGAGGAGGCTCAGTGGGAAGCCGACATGCATCGCCTCTTTCACCAACCCAACATTCTTTGCCTCTTGGCTTACTGTCTGAGAGAGTGTGGTGCTAAGCATGAGGCCTGGGTGCTGCTACCTTTCTTCAAGAGAGTTACGCTGTGGAATGAAATAGAAAGGCTGAAAGACAAAGGCAATTTCCTGACTGGAGTATCAAATCCTTGGCTGCTGTTGGGTATCTGCAGAGGCCTTGAGGCCATTCATACCAAAGGTTATGCCCACAGGGACCTGAAGCCCACCAATATCTTGCTTGGAGATGAGAGGAAGCCAGTTTTAATGGACTTGGGTTCCATGAATCAAATATGTATCCAAGAGGAGGGTTCCTGCCAAGCTCTGACCCTTCAGTCCCTAGGTTGTGTGCTTTATGCCATGATGTTTGGGAAGGCCCTTATGACATGGCATTTCAGAAAGGCGACAGTGTGGCCCTTGCTGTGCAGAACCAACTCAGCATCCCACAAAGCCCCAGGCATTCTTCAGCACTTCGACAGCTGCTGGCCTCCATGATGACTGTGGACCTGCAGCAACGCCCTCTCATTCCTCTCCTCCTCAGTCAGTTGGAGGCACTGAAACTCACAGCTCCAAGCCAGCACACTACTCAAATCTGAACTAACCAGTGGTCACATTGAGATGGCTCCATGTGCCTTGGAAAGAGGCTCTTATCCCTCATTGGAAATCCATCCTTTCTGTCCAGGGCTGCTCTTAACAGTTGGTTACCAGGGATGGGGATCCTTATCTCAGTTCTCTCTCTGCTCTTTTACCCCAATACATAGGCAAGGGGCCTGACGGGTGGTGAGGCTGGAGGAGAAAGTGAAACAGAAAATATGGTGCACAACTCTGAGCTGGACTGCTGGGCTCACATCATGTTCTGCTTTCAAATCTGGAAGCAGGAGAATGTATAAACAGGAGAATAAAGTGAAAGCAGGTTGGTGTGGAGAAAAAAAAAAAAAAAAGACCCACAAACTAATTTTTCCCCCAACCAATTCAGTCTGGTAAACTTCCTGGAAGGAATACGAGTCAATTTGTTTTCTTACTCTGTCAACTAGATGCATTCAGACTTTAAGAATTTGACTCTGAGTACAAGTCCACTCCTTCAGGACCAAAGAAATGAGACCTATATTCCCAGAGAATTCAGGGGGAGAAAGACTTTAGTGCCATTTTGATGTGTGTTTTGAAAACCACATTCACAATGCTGGGGAGGGGAGTTCATGCTTGGTATTCCTGTATATGTTAATTCTCATGAGATCTAACTTAAATAGTATTTAAATTAATTTCTTCTGTGCAGACCTTTTGTCTTTCATATTTCTCTTTTTTTTCTCTTATTCCTGAGAGTTTAGGTTCCCATCATCTGCTGGTTCCCCTTTTTAGGTTTCTCTATGATTATTGTTAAATGTGAGCAAATCTGAGAGCTCTCATACAAATAAGTCATGGCCAAGTATTAAATATTTAAAAAAGAAAGAGGTATGGATTATCCAAGTTTTAATATTATCTCTATATTTTTTTTAGTTTTTAAAATAGATTTTTGAAAATAGACTTTAGCTCTCTGTACCTTTTTCTAAAATTTCATGCTCAAGAAGATTTTGATACTATGTCCACAAAATACATAATTATTTTTTGGTTTATTAAGAAGGTGTAGAATAATATGAAAACACAAAAGATATATCTATTAGAAATGGGCTAGATATTATTTAACACATAAGCTGGGAACTGAGAAAATATGTTCAATCAATTTCTTCAGTGATCTCTGAGCCAACTCCAAAGAATGGAAAGCAGATTTCTCAAATAGTGTTTTACCAAAACATTAACAAATGTTCTGTATATGGGGAAAATGGCACATATGTTTGGGAAATATCACATAACTCATCTTCATTGGCAGATCCACATTATATGACATGTTAAAGTCTTTGAAATCTCACAAAAGAGAAATAACCATGTAACATGTTAACTCCTTGGATTACAATCCTATTTCCAAATACCCTCTGACCTTAAAGGATATATATATATTTACTTCTCCATAAAAGCTCTATTAGAATCTGGCAAAACATTAGTGTTTGGTAAATCTTATTTTGGTGGACATTGACTTTGAAAAGGAAGATTTGAAGCATAATTTTCGAGAGCCATCCATGGGCTATATGTGAACCAAAAATCAGCATTGCAGCTAGTGAATAGGAGAATCTGGTGTTTGGGAATTTCCAGCAGAAATTTCCTCTGGCCAAGAAAACCCACATATGTGAGACTTATGCAGCTCTGCCTGGTCCCACTCAGGACGGGAGATAAGGTGACCTGCTGCAGCCACACAGCTTCTCAGAGATGGGTGTGACCTGCCAAGGTACCAATCAACCTGCTGACTGCAAGACATCAAGACGCCACTCCTGAAACCTTATCTCTGCCTTTGTTGTACCCTCTTAAATAAACCACAGGAGCCATTTTCTAATTGTCCAGCTCCAGCTCCTGTGTGGGCTAAACCTATCAGGAGCTTTGCTTCAAAACTATAATTCTGACTCTGCTTCTTTTTTCTTCAGTAACTATTTCTGACTTAAGTTCTCTGGTGGCTTATACCCTCCTGGGAAGGAAAAAGGACCCCCCAGTGAGGTGATGGCTGCCTCCAGAATCAAAATCAATCAGAATATTTACTAAGTAATTATTATGTTTAAGACATGCTCCATGCTTTCTCTGAAACATACTTTTAAGAAAGGTCTGGCCCTGAATCTGTTGACTATTTCAGCAGATCACTTAGATATTATTATAGGTTGAAATATGTTTCTACCAAAAAATATTGAAGTAGTCTTAACCAGTACCTATAACTGTGATATTCTTTATAAATAGTCTTAAGAGATGATCAAATTAAACTGAAATAATTAGAATTGACTCTGACTCAACAAGAATGGGTCCTGGGAAAAAGTGAGATTTGGACAGTAGCACAAATAGGAAAAATACCACAGGAAGCCTGAAATTATGTAGGTACAAGGTATTTGAAAAAAAATTGCATTTTCTATAATAATAACAATGAAATTACTAGAGGTAAATTTAATAAAATTAATAAAAATGCATTTAACTTTTAGAAACTAGGGGAGAAGCCTGTAACAGATCCACCCTCCATGAATTTGGAGAAAGAATCCATCCCTTTGGTCTCAGACTCATAGCCTTCAGATCTGTGAGAAAATGAGTTTCTGTTACTTAAGCTAACAAGTTTGTGGTCCTTTGTTACAATATTCAGAAAAACTAATGCAGACATATTCAGAAAACAGTAACCAGCAATATTTCTCCTCTGAAACATCAATGACTACTAGTGCAAACAATATTTATTAAAGAATTTCAGATAAAATAAGACCATATGAAGTCCAAATGTATAGAGATGGCTAAAAAAGGAAGGAGAGTGTTAGAAATAATGAGGTGTCACAAGAAATCAAACACATGCTCGAAAGTAGGTGGGCAAGGCATTTACTTTTGACAGAAGGGGATGCTACAGAACCTGGATAGCAAGAGTGTCTGGGCAGGAAGTCTGCCCATTGCCTTAATAGCTGCCCTAATAGCAGCATTGCCCTTCGCCCTGATTGAAAAACTTAGGGGTACCAGCTACCCTTGATTGGCTAATTAAAAATTGGGGTGAGCAAAGGGAAGTGCTATGATTAAAATAGGTACAATTGAATCCAGTTAAAGCTGAATACTATAATCTGAAAATTCTTACAGATAGGAAACATTGTTGGTTGATTACTAAAAATTTAACTTCACACAGGGAAAAAAATGCAACTATGTAAGGAAATGAGTATGTTAAATTATTTGCCTACGGTAATCATTTCATTATGTGTATATCATCTCAAAAAATAAGTTGCTTACCTTAAATTTATGCAATGTAAATAAATAAATCAATAATTTATCATTTCAAACTCATTGTGCTTTTTATTGCTCATAGAACCTATTTTCCAGAATAAATATTGGAAATACTGGATGTTTGCTTCCTTTAACTTTCTTTTCCACATGTCAGCTATTAGGCCACAATACTTTGCACGTGCCTGGGATCATGTAGGTAATATAGGGGAAAAAGTTATAACTCCTATAAATTTACAATTGGAATGGACCATTCATTTCAAAAACATTTATAAGAGGAAAGCAGATATTCATTAACATGTATATTTTATATCTACAGGGAGAAGCCCAGAGAAAGAGTAAATCTCAACAAAAGGTGGCTTTGAATTCTAGCTCTTATTGAACCTTCAACAAATACCAGTACGTTTTTTAGAGAAGTGACAAGACAAAGGAAAAGAAATTTGAGTGTCAGCAGGTAGCAATTTTGGGGGAAGACAAACAAATAACAGATAAATGTTAACTGATTAGCTGCTTGATATCAGTTCCTCTGGTATCTTCTCAAGGCTGATGAGGGCCTAAAACTACCATCAATGGTCAACTTCTGTTCTCTCTGTTAGAGAGTGTAGGACAGGATACCTATTTTTGTAAATTGATGGCTTGTCTAAGAAAACAGGGAGGACAGATAACTCTCTTGGCTGGATATTTGTGTTCAGCTCAACACTCTGATATTCTAGTCTTCCATATTACTCAACCAATTCATATTGTATGAATGAATAGATGAATTAATAAGGATGAAATGAAGTCTATACGGGCTTCAATCATACATACCTAAACAAAAGTTTCGGAATCCAAATAATTTTATTTTTCTGTTTCAATTTTTCTTGTTGTTGATGTGTGTGTGTGTAAAGTTTGGTTTTGTTTGTGCGAGGCACACTCTAGGTGATGGCACTACAACAGTGATTTGGGGTACCATATACAAAGGAAAGACTTTGAGTTATCTCTAAAAGGATTAACTTGATCAGATTTATTTTGACAGTTAAGATGGGAACTAGTTCAGAGAAAGATACAGACAAGTGATTTTGTAATAGAACTCATCATAGATTCTGGGGTCTTGCCAAGAATCAGCAAAAAGGATGAGAAGGATGATAAAACAGAGAGAGGAGATGTCATGGAGTTAGTGAACACCTGTAGTAAAATGAGAGTCTGGGATTTACATTATTAGATAGTGACGAGATGAAATAAGAAGTAGAAAAAAGCAGATTTTTTTTTCTTTTTCAGTATGGAGAGAGATTTCATGTTCAACTTTGGGCATGCTCTATCTATGTGCCAGGCTGATGGTACAACAGTGTTTTGCTTACCTCAAGGGAATTTTGGACATGGAGGGAAATGTGCCACAAATATTGTTCCTCATGTTACAGAAGGGAGACCATTCATGAGATTCAAAGCTACACTGAGTTTTGGCATAATTAACATCATTTTTAAGTGAAAGACACTTCAAAAATGTTTATTTTAAAGGGAAAATGTTGGCTATCAGAAAGTTGGTGATAATGTTTATATTTTTAAGAAACTTTGATCTTATTTCTCTATACAGTAGATAATGCTGATAAATGTCTGAAGCATAGAAACTAATGCATGTGTTTGCGTATCAGATGTATAGCATAAAGTTGGGTCTCTTTCCTAGTGAATATTCAAAACAACTTCTTCCCAAATAGCCTCAGTAGAGAAAATGAACATGATATCTTTATAGAATCACATTTTTGGTATTATAACTAAAGGTCAGTTGTCATATTTGGTATGATCTCTGATTTTTCAGGATTTTATAGCACATTAAATCATATCTGGCAGGATATTGCTATTTCAGCTTTGTTTAAAAATGTTTTCATTCTATTGAATATGTTGTACAGCACATTTTATAAAGAGAATAATTTATTCAGAAATTTGGGATACCTTCTTTTATACACAAACCCAGAATAGGCATTTTGCACAAATACTTCATTCATTTTAGCTTTTAGAATAACAAAGTTAGAATTGCATATTTACGATGAGATCATCTGCTAATGACATTTTTATGTAATGTTAGCAGAATGCGGAATGTTTCTATTCTACTTGCATTACTTCAAAGAAATTGTGTGTTTATAAAACAAAGACAGTCTTTAGAATGATACTCAGATGAAGAGAACTGTGATTTTTTTTTTCGAAATAAAGTCTTCTTTATTGATATCCCTCCCTTTTCTGGTGATGCAGAATGATAGACCTGCTAACCTTGAAAGGCCAGGATAGAAGAAGTGAATTAGTCACTCAGTATAAATTAATACATAAATCAAATATTATATAACCTAGGTAATAGGTTCAGAAATATGTGTGAATGGGTAATTGTTTAAAAAATGATATTTGATGTGCAGAATTAAAACACACAGCACATACACTGAGGCGTACAAGTGCCACAGCAGTGCAAAACTTAAGTAAAGCAGAATTTCAGGTAAATGCACTAACAGAGAATCAGCAAAATGCTGAAGGACCCTCATTATTCCCTGAGTAGTATGATCCAGGAGAATGTCCCTCATTCCCAGGTTATTACACCAATTTAGCAGGAAATTGTAAATTATCAGGATTATCCAAATATTATTTTAGAAGTTTAAATTGCAAGGCCTCTATTCACATAGTTAAGCACATTGCATACAGATTGTAAAGGTGGACTGTCTTAGGGATTTTGCATTTCAGGGATGTTATCAGTTGCAGACTGGCCAGTTCATTGCTGGACTCTCTGAGAAGTTAGAGGGATGTATTAGTCAATAATGATTAGTCTGTTTCAACATTCTAGATTCTAGAAATAATTTTCATTGGAAAATATCTCAAATCTCATTCATCTTTATAACTTTGAGCCCACAGTGAAGCCTGTCAGAAAATAATTTGTCATTAAATTTAAACAATAAAAAATAAGCATATTACAGTAGTCCATATTATCTGAGATTTCACATTACACAGTTTGTTTGCCATTATCAATTATGATCCGATTTTGTTAAATGGAAATTTCTAGAAATAGACATATCATGCATTTTAACCAACTTTTATCAAACTAGGATGTTACTCAATTTTATTAATAGTTCTTGCTATTATTCTCTTACTATGACTATTTATAAATTAATCGTTTCCATAAGTATGTATAGGGAAAAATCATAGTATCTATAAGTTTTGGAACAATCCATGGCTTTGAGTATCTGTAAAACATCTTGGAATGTATCCTTTTCAGGTATTGGGGAATAATATATAACAAACTTCAATATGTACAAGCTGGGAAAAAAATATATGAGGTTGGCTCACGATTAGATTCTTTGGAGTGTGAAAAAAGCAGAAATGTATCTTCCATACTTGCTTATTTCTTCAATGATAATACACTGATGATGAATTTAATGCAATCCATTATTGTCATGAATGTAAGAAATAAATTTAAAAAAGAAAAAAAAAGAAAAGAACTAGCTCTTTAATAATAATAATATATAATAATATTGGTTATAATAATAATAGTAATAATAATAATAATACATTGATAGCAATCTACTATAATATGCCCTCTTTCACTTCAATTTAATTATTTGAGTCCACAGTATTTTTCTTAGTCTTGATAATGCTTTGCCATTTTTTTTGAAAAAGAAACTTTGTTTGATTGATATTTTGTATTATTTTTCTATTGACTCATTTCATTTATCTCTGCTCCTATATTTATTATTTCCTTCTTCCTCTAACATTGAGTTAGTTTTTCTTTTTCCTTTTCCTAGTCTCTTCCAATATAAAAATAGGTGTTGGTTGTGATTTTTCTTCTTTTTTAGTATAAATACTTGCAACTATAATTTTATCTCTTTTTTTTTTGCTATATTACAAAAGTTTGGTTTCCTGTTTTTTATTTGTCTTAAAATATTTTGCAATTTCCCTTGTGATTTCTTCTTTGACTTGTTAAGTATTAAAGATTTTTAGTGAGTAAGTGGATATTTATAGATTTCCCTATTTTTCTGCAATTGATTTCCAGTTTTATTCCATTACCATCCGAGAAGCTACTTTGTATGATTTCAATTAAAATATTAAGGCTTACTTTATGGTCTCACATATTATCTATTCTGGAGAATATTCTATAACCACCTCAGAAAAAAATGTTTAATGTAGTATTGTGGTGTAATGTGTCCTATGTGTCTGTGAAGTTCCGTCAATCTTTAGCATTGTCCAAGTCCTCTAATTCCATCTGGAATTTCTGTATTGCTGTTCATTCCATATTAAATGTAGATATGAGGTCTCTGATATGAAGCCTCTTACTATTATTATAGAGCTATCTATTTCTTCCTTTAATTGTGTCAATTCTTCATTGACTTAGGAGTTCTGATGTTTGGTACATATGTTTATAATAATCATGTCCTTGATTTGCCTCTTTCATCATTATCTAATGACCTTCTTTGTTTCTTATATAGTTTTTAACTTAAAGTCTACTTTTAAATATTAGAAAAAAAGCTATACCTACTCTCTTTGAGTTACCAATTGCATGGAATATATATTTTTGGTACTTTAAATTTCAATTCATGCATATTTTTAGACCTGAACTGAATGTCTTTTAGCAAGAAAATAGTTACATCCTCTTTCTTTATAAAATTTATTCTAACAACCATTGTCTTTTGATTGGGAGGTTTAATATATTTAAATTTACAAGAATTATAAAAATTGTTAATTTTTTTCTCTGTATAATATCTTTCTATCTACAACATCACTAGGTGTTCAGAAGTTTTCATTCCACAATCTTAAGGGACCACTCTTGGACACTCAGCCCTTTCTTGACTGTCATTATGCAACACATCACTGTAGTAAAGAAAAACAGAACTTCAGCTCAATCAATCATAAATAGCCAATTAGACTGTAATCATTTAAGCAGGGACTTTCCAATGTAATAAATCCAATAAAGTGACTGTAGAGTAACAAAACAATTATTTACTTTAACAAAAGATTTCCTTTGCATTCCTTCATTGGAGGTTATAAACCACTTCTAGTTTGGAGTAGCCTAATTCATTACCCTTATTTGCTTAAATAAACTCTTTAATTTTTTTGCCTCAGTTTACCTTTTAAACAGCACAATAGGGGCTGGGATGTGGCTCAAGCGGTAGCGCGCTCGCCTGGCATGCGTGCGGCCCGGGTTCGATCCTCAGCACCACATACAAACAAAGATGTTGTGTCCGCCAAATACTAAAAAAAATAAATATTAAAAAAAAATTCTCTCTCTCTCCCCCTCTATCTCTCTCACTCTCTCTTTAAAAAAAAAAAAAAAAACAGCACAATATAGGACATTCCATTTAGAAACAACAAAATTATATGGGACTTTAGGAAATATTCTTAAAAATATAAGTCTAATATGCCTGAAGTATGTAAAGTATATAAGTGAATTCAGATGAAGTTTTAATAATTTAATTAAATTATTTAATCAAATTATTTCTTTCTAAATAAGAAAATATTCATGTTGTTTTTTAGACACATTTTTCATTGTTGTGACTAAAAGACATGATAAGAACAATTATCAGAGGAAAAGTTTATTTGGGGGCTCACAATTTCAGAGTTCTTTTTTAGTTTTTCTTTTTTTTTTATTGGTTGTTCAAAACATTACAAAGTTCTTGACATATCATATTTCATACATTTGATTCAAGTGGGTTTTGAACTCCCAATTTTACCCCAAATACAGATTGCAGAATCACATCGGTTACACATCCACATTTTTACATAATGCCCTATTAGTAACTGTTGTATTCTGCTACCTTTCCTATTCTCTACTATCCCCCTCCCCTCCCCTCCCATCTTCTCTCTCTACCCCATCCACTGTAATTCATTTCTCTCCTTGTTTATTTTCCCATTGCCCTCACAACCTCTTATATGTAATTTTGTATAACAATGAGGGTCTCCCTCCATTACCATGCAATTTCCCTTTTCTCTCCCTTTCCATCCCACCTCATGTATCTGTTTAATGTTAATCTTTTCTTCCTGCTCTTCCTCCCTGCTTTGTTCTTAGTTGCTCTCATTATATCAAAGAAGACATTTGGTATTTGTTTTTTAGGGATTGGCTAGCATAATCTGCTCTAGTGCCATCTAAGCATAATCTGCTCTAGTGCCATCCATTTCCCTGCAAATTCCATGATTTTGTCATTTTTTAGTGCTGTATAATACTCCATTGTGTATAAATGCCACATTTTTTTTTATCCATTCATCTATTGAAGGGCATCTGGGTTGGTTCCACAGTCTAGCAATTGTGAATTGTGCTGCTATGAACATCGATGTGGCAGTATCCCTGTAGTATGCTCTTTTAAGGTCTTCAGGGAATAGTCCGAGAAGGGGAATAGCTGGGTCAAATGGTGGTTCCATTCCCAGCTTTCCCAGGAATCTCCATACTGCTTTCCAAATTGGCCACACCAGTTTGCAGTCCCACCAGCAATGTACAAGAGTACCCTTTTCCCCACATCCTCGCCAGCACTTGTTGTTTGACTTCATAATGGCTGCCAATCTTACTGGAGTGAGATGGTATCTTAGGGTGGTTTTGATTTGCATTTCTCTGACTGCTAGAGATGGTGAGCATTTTTTCATGTACTTGTTGATTGATTGTATGTCCTCCTCTGAGAAGTGTCTGTTCACGTCTTTGGCCCATTTGTTGATTGGGTTATTTGTTTTCTTATTGTTCAATTTTTTGAGTTCTTTGTATACTCTGGATATTAGGGCTCTATCTGAAGTGTGAAGAGTAAAAATTTGTTCCCATGATGTAGGCTCCCTATTTACCTCTCTTATTGTTTCTCTGGCTGAGAAAAAACTTTTCAGTTTAAGTAAGTCCCATTTGTTGATTCTTGTTATTAACTTTTGTGCTATGGGTGTCCTATTAAGGAATTTGGAGCCCGACCCCACAATATGTAGATTGGAGCCAACTTTTTCTTCTATCAGACGTAGAGTCTGTGATTTGATATCTAGCTCCTTGATCCACTTTGAGTTAACTTTTGTGCATGGCGAGAGGAGGGGATTCAGTTTCATTTTGTTGCATATGAATTTCCAGTTTTCCCAACACCATTTGTTGAAGATGCTATTCTTCCTCCATTGCATGCTTTTAGCTCCTTTATCAAATATAAGATAGTTGTAGCTTTGTGGATTAGTCTCTGTGTCCTCTATTCTGTACCATTGGTCCACCCACCTGTTTTGGTACCAGTACCATGCTCTTTTTGTTACTATTGCTCTGTAATATAGTTTAAATCCAGTATCGCTATACCACCTGATTCACACTTCCTGCTTAGAATTGCTTTTGCTATTCTGGGTCTTTTATTTTTCCATGTGAAATTCATGATTGCTTTATCTATTTCTACAAGAAATGCCGCTGGGATTTTGATTGGCATTGCATTAAACCTATAGAGAACTTTTGGTAATATCACCATTTTGATGATGTTAGTTCTGCCTATCCATGAACAGGGTATATTTTTCCATCTTCTAAGATCTTCTTCTACTTCTCTTTTTAGGGTTTTGTAGTTTTCATTGTATAAATCCTTCACCTCTTTTGTTAGGTTGATTCCCAAGTATTTTATTTTTTTTGAGGATATTGTGAATGGAGTGTTTTTCCTAATTTCCATTTCAGAAGTTTTGTCGCTGATACACAGAAATGCCTTTGATTTATGTGTGTTGATTTTATATCCTGCCACTTTGCTGAATTCATTTATTAGTTCTAGTAGTTTTTTTGTAGACCCTTTTGGGTCTGCTAAGTATAGAATCATGTCAGCCACAAAGAGTGATAATTTAAGTTCTTCCTTTCCTATTTTTATGCCTTTAATTTCTTTCGTCTGTCTAATTGCTCTGGCCAGTGTTTTGAGAACTATATTGAATAGATGTGGTGATAGAGGGCATCCCTGTCTTGTTCCAGATTTTAGGGGGAATGCCTTCAATTTTTCTCCATTGAGTATGATGCTAGCCTGAGGCTTAGCATAGATAGCTTTTACTATGTCAAGGTAAGTTCCTGTTATCCCTAGTTTTTCTAATTTTCTGAACATAAAGGGATGCTGTACTTTGTCGAATGCTTTTTCTGCATCTATTGAGATGATCATATGGTTCTTATCTTTAAGTCTATTGATGTGGTGAATAACATTTATTGATTTCTGTATATTGAACCATCCTTGCATCCCAGGGATGAATCCTACTTGATCATGGTGCACAATTTTTTTGATGTGCCTTTGTATCCTATTCGCCAGAATTTTATTGAGGATTTTTACATCTAGGTTCATCAGAGATATTGGTCTGTAGTTTTCTTTCTTTGAGGTGTCTTTGTCTGGTTTCGGAATCAGGGTGATGTGGCCTCATAGAATGAATTTGGCAGAGCTCCTTCTTTTTCTATTTCCTGAAATAGCTTGAAAAGTATTGGTATTAATTCTTCCTTAAAGGTTTTGTAAAACTCCGCTGTATACCCATCCGGTCCTGGGCTTTTCTTGGTTGGAAGTCTTTTGATTGCTTCTTCTATTTCATCTATTGATATTGGTCTGTTTAAGTTGTGAGTATCCTCCTGACTCAGTCTGGGCAAATCATATGACTTAAGGAATTTATCAATGTCTTCACTATCTTCTATTTTATTGGAATATAGGTTTTCAAAATAATTTCTAATTGTCTTCTGTATTTCTGTAGCGTCTGTTGTGATATTGCCTTTTTCATCCCATATGTTAGTAATATGAGTTCTCTCTCTTCTTCTCTTCATTAGCATGGCTATGGGTCTGTCGATCTTATTTATTTTTTCAAAGAACCAACTTTTAGTTTTGTTAATTTTTTCAATGGTTTCTTTTGTTTCAATTTCGTTGATTTCCGCTCTGATTTTAATTATTTCTTGCCTTCTGCTACATTTGCTGTTGTTTTGCTCTTCCTTTTCTAGGGCTTTGAGATGAAGTGTGAGCTCATTTATTTGTTGGTTTTTCCTTTTTTTGAGGAATGACCTCCAGGCGATGAATTTCCCTCTTGAAACTGCTTTCATTGTGTCCCATAGATTCCGATATGTTGTGTCTGTATTTTCATTTATCTCTAAGAATTTTTTGATTTCCTCCTTTATGTCTTCTGTAACCCATTGATCATTCAGTAACATATTGTTCATTTTCCATGTGATATAGGATTTTTCCTTCCTTCTTTTATCATTGATTTCCAGTTTCATTCCATTATGATCGGATAAAATGCATGGGATAATCTCCACCCCTGTATATTTACTGAGGGTTGCCCCATGGCATAATATATGGTCTATTTTTGAGAAGGATCCATGTTCTGCTGAGAAAAAAGTATAACCACTTGATGATGGTTGATATATTCTATATATTTCAGTTAAGTCTAGGTTGTTGATTGTGGTATTGAATTCTATAGTTTCTTTATTCAGCTTTTGTTTGGAGGATCTGTCAAATGGTGAGAGATGTGTTGAAGTCACCCATAATTATTGTGTTGTGGTCTATTTGATTCTTGAACTTGAGGAGAATTTGCTTTATGAACGTTGCAGCACCATTATTTGGTGCATAAATATTGATAATTGTTATATCTTGTTGGTGAATGGTTCCTTTTAACAGTATATAATGTCCTTCCTTATCCCTTTTGATTAACTTAGTCTTGAAGTCGATTTTATTCGATATGAGGATGGCCACCCCTGCTTGCTTATGAGGACCGTGTGCGTGGTATATTTTTTCCCAACCTTTCACCTTCAGCCTGTGTATGTCTTTTGCAATCAGATGTGTCTCCTGGAGGCAGCATATTGTTGGATTTGTTTTTTTAATCCATGTTACCAGCCTATGTCGCTTTATTGGAGAGTTTAAGCCATTAACGTTTAGAGTTACTATTGATATATGGTTTGTACTTCCAGCCATGTTTGATTATTTATCTTCTTCTTTTTTTTATTCAATTTAGTTTGTTTCTCCATGGCTAGCTTTCCCCCCGCCCTCTGTTTTTATAGAGGGACTTCCCACTGATGGTTTTGGTTATTGTTTTTCATTTCTTTCTCGTGTAGTGGTTTGCTCAAGATGCTTTGCAATGCTGGTTTTCTGGCTCCAAATTCTTTTAGCTTTTGTTTATCATGAAAGATTTTTATTTCATTGTCATACCTGAAGCTTAATTTTGCTGGATACAGAATTCTTGGTTGGCATCCATTGTCTTTCAGTTTTTGAAATAAGTTGTTCCAGTATCTTCTCGCTTTCAGCGTCTGTGATGAAAAATCCGTTGTTAACCTTATTGGTTTACCCCTGAATGTAATCTGCCTCCTTTCTCTTGTAGCTTTTAATATTTTCTCTTTGTTCTGTATATTGGATATCTTCATAACAGTGTTTCTTGGCGTTGGTCTACTGTGATTTTGTGTGTTCGGTGTCCTGTATGCATCTACAATTTGTATATATGTTTCCTTTTTTATTTCTGGAAAGTTTTCTGTAATTATTTCATTCAGCAGGCTACTCATTCCCTTGATTTGAATCTCTGTACCTTCTTCTATCCCAATGACTCGTAGGTTTGTTTTTTTTATATTATCCCATATCTCTTGGATGTTTCTCTCGTGATTTTTAACCAACCTTTCTGAGTTGGCTAGGCTCTTTTCAAGATGATATATTTTGTCTTCATTATCTGATGTTCTGGCTTCTACTTGCTCCACTCTGTTAGTGATATTCTCAATTGAGTTTTTAATTTGATTTATTATTTCCTTCATTTCTAGAATTATTGTTTGATTTTTTTTTATAATCTCTATCTCCTGATAAAGATGCTTAACTTCTTCTTTTATCTGTTTATGTAATTCATTTTCAAAGTGTTCTTTCACTG
The DNA here is from genome assembly GCF_021218885.2 of Marmota monax. NCBI lineage: Eukaryota > Metazoa > Chordata > Mammalia > Rodentia > Sciuridae > Marmota > Marmota monax. The sequence goes on along the minus strand of NW_026694470.1, from coordinate 656,710 downwards.
TTTGGATTTGCTGTCTCGTATCCTCTTTAAGGTTCCATTCCATCTGTCTAAGGTATTCCTTGAGTTCTTTATATGACCAATTTTCTGCTCACTCTAGGTCCTCCTGAATATTTAGGCTGTCCTTCATTGTTTGTACCCCTTTTCTTCCTTGCTTTTTTATGCTGCTCATGTTACTTCTTGTTCTGTTTGACTGCTGAGTTACTGTTTACTCTTATAAATTTATTTGATGCTTGGGAGGAAAGATATTAGAAGGGAAGGGAAGAAGTCACTAAAGAGAATGAGAGTAGGCAGGTAGAATTCAAGGAAGGGGGAATAAGAAAATTGAAAAGAAATGAAAAGACAAAAGAAACAAAAACAACACACACACACAAAAGTTAGAAAATAAAGAAAGAAAAGAAAAAAAAATTTACAAAAATAATAATGATAATAAAAATAATGAAAATCAAAATTAAAAAAATTTTAATAATAATAAAAATAAAAAAAATTAAAAAAATTAGAAACATTAAAAAAAGTTAAAGAACAACAACAACAAAAATTGAAAATGAAAAAAAAAAGAAAAAGAAAAAAATGATAATAATAATAATAATAATAAATGCAGTCATAGAGTTTGATTAATTTCTCTTCCAGTAGGTGGAGCTGTGCCCACTGGGTCAAGCTTCTCCTCTCACTAAGTGGGAACCAATCACTGTGTAGCAGCTCTTCCTCACAGACTGGGCGGGTCTCCAATCCTGAGTGCCTAGGGCCTTCTCTTGTGTTTCCTCAAGCCAGGCTGCAGTCACCTGTGACACTCACCACAATACTGGCTACACTCCATGTCTGCTGCTCCTGGGATCCCTGTCGCGCTGGTTTCAATGCAGTTATCTCCTCTGCCCGTGACGTCAGTTCTCTGCCAAGGTGGTATCCCATGCAAATGGTGACCGTTTTTTCCCTTTTCCAGGTGACCAATGCAACGGGTTGGTCCTGACTGTCTCTCCCAATCCCCGTTTCAATCCTGTGGCCACTGCCTATGAAGGCTCGGTTGGTTTTTACCTCTGAAAGTTCATAAGGGCCAACCAGTTATTTCAGCGGGATCCTTAATGCTGAGTCAGGAGAAGCAGGCAAACCGGATCTTGAATGCAGCTGATCCAGGCTCGGTGTGTGTGTTCTGAGGGGCCCAGAGTGTACACCCCAGATCCACTTCAGCTCAGCATTGCCTAGTGATCCTGAGCAAACAGCATTTATACAATTTACAGCTCCCTATGCCCGTGCAGTTGAAGAGGTCAGAGACTTGATCTCTCCCCGCCCGCTGCCATGTTAGATCTCCTCAATGATATTCATGTTGCCCTTACAGATTCCTGGCATAAGCAAGTTCTTGGGACTATACAAACTGCTGTTTCTGTTTCCAGTCCAGATTTCTAGAAATTAAACCCTGCCGCCATAGCCTCTTTCCCGGGGTCACGCTCAGGGGCGCCGCGCTCGTTCGCGACCATTGCTGCGCCGCCGACCGGTGCCCAGCCCCCGGGGCCCAAGCGGCTGCCGCCGCGGCTCTCCAGCCCCCTCCTCTGGAGCATGGGTCCCCTTGCAGGGGGATGCAGAATGTCCCCAGAGCAGGCTCTGCCCAAGGGTGCAGCGGCGAACAGGCGACCCAGGCGCTCAAGGCTGCAGTCCAGCCTTCGGAGGACAGGGCTCGGCACGCAGCCCAGCTCCAACCTCTAGGTGCGGCTGCCGGACAATGTAGACATAGCCATCATGACAGCCAGCAGAGAGCAAATGGCGGCTCCCGCAGAGTCGATTTTCGGCACAGAAACCACAGCCCAGCCAACAACCCCAATCCACAAACTCTCCCTGTATAAAAAATATTCAAAAAAAAAAAAAGGTGGGGCGCACTGAGCTTTCTTTGCCTCGGGTACTTACAATCCACTGCTGATTACACATTCAGCTTCTCTGCCCGGAACGAAGCGAAAGAGGAAGCAGATGGGAGCAAAGCGCCAGCGGCTCTGGGCGGCAAAGCGTCCTGGAGCCAAGCGTCTCTTTTTCTTTTTTTTTTTTTTTTAATTTTTTTTAATATTTATTTATTTTTTTTAGTTTTCGGCGGACACAACATCTTTGTTTGTATGTGGTGCTGAGGATCGAACCCGGGCCGCACGCATGCCAAGCGAGCGCGCTACCGCTTGAGCCACATCCCCAGCCCCAAGCGTCTCTTTTTCGATCTCTTTGTTCTTCCTGCTGCTTGGCAAAGTGGTCCACTACAGATTAAAGGAGCTCTTACACGCTGCGCGAAATCTCGATTAAAGCCGCTGCTCTGAGCACCACGCTCAGCACTTCAGCAACCCCCGTGCGCAGCGGCCATCTTCCTACACTACCCAATTTCAGAGTTCTTAATCCATACATGGCTGACTCCATTCCTCAGGGCCTGAGGTGAACATCATGTTTGAAGTGTGTGGTGGAGGAAAGGCGCCAAAAGCAGATAGATAGATAGAGAGAGAGAGAGAGAGAGAGAGAGAGAGAGTTAGAGAGTTAGTTCTCCTTGCTGCAGACAAAATATAGTCAAAGGCACCAATGACTCACCTCCTACAGGCACACCCTTCTTGCCTACGTTTAATCCCTATCAATGGATTAATGCACTGATTAGGTTCAGATCTCATAATACAATCATTTCACAGTTAACCTTTCTTGCATGTTCCCATACATGAGCTTTTCAAGGGACACCTCATATTGAAGCCATAACAATGTGTATAGAATATTGATGGAAGGAGGAATTTATATGACATGGTTATATTTTGAAATCAATACAATTTAAGAGGAATTTATAATTTTCCTAAAACTTCTCTTGAAGGCACAGTAGTGAGTACATTCCTTATAATTGTAACAACTGTGTGGCTGGGATTTCCTGAATAATCTGAAAATATTATAATGACATGGTGTTCATATCAACTTTATGCCACCAAAATAAGCATTTTTGAAGCAGTGTAATAATAGTTTTGCATTAATGGTTTCTGGCAGAAATGCATTTTCACATAGCCCTATGCTAAAATTAAGCAGTCAGAATACAAACAAGCTGGATTCAGTGTCCAAGTTTTTTATTATTTGTAGAAGTTGTCAGCAGTTGACATAAAAACTGAAATTCATTGACTGTCTTAAGGGCAGCTTTAAAGTTTCACTAATAATTGCACTATCACAGTCACTGTACTGATTTAGAGTCTCAATTCTTGCTGATTATGTATGTGAGAAATATTTTTTATTATTTTAAGTAGAGAATTTTGTCTTCTATCACCATATTTTTTTTTACAAATTTAGACAGACATACCCATTTCCTATTTATTCTGTCATATAAAGAAAAAAATGTTTTATAGCTCCTTTTTTATTCTATATATGGTGATTAACGTTTCTATGCCCATTATTTGTAGCATAGTTGCCCAAATATGCCATTGTTGACACCCAAAAAGATCATGGCAATTGATCTGTGGTAATATAATAGTAAAAAAATTGCATATAAACTGGGATTGCATGAATAAATGTGATGGGCAGTCAAAACATTCATAGATTATTTCCCAGTCACCTGCAAAATGTCAGCACTGAGAATATACTAAATCAGGAGTATTCATCCATGTGTAGATATCATGAATTGAAAACTACTTATAGAAGTGGGTGTGGATGCAGGCCTATAATCTCAGCAAATTGGGAGGTTGAGGCAGGAAGAGTGCAAGTTGAAGACCACCTCAGCAACTTAGCAAGGCCCTGTCTCAAATTAAAAAAAAAAAAAAATCAAAAGAAAAGGGCTGGTGATGTGGTTCAGCGTTTAAGCTTAAAATACTCATAGCTTTTATGTCTACTATAGATAATAAATGATGCAATTTGATAAATATACTAAAAAACAAAAAGTAGATTTAAAAAACTAGTATGTTTTTTATTGTCATATATTACATAATTAAATAGTGTAATCAAAAAAGGCATTTGAAAAGGGGATAAGCTTTTAACAAGTATATTTATTTTGTTTTGAAAGAAAACATGAGGTTTCTGAAGCAGAGACAAAGTTATTCCTTATAGTTATAAATGCACTAGTTCTCCTTGCATCCACTTTTTTTTTTAACTTCCGGGTGAGATAATGATATCAGATTTCACTCTTCTTTTTTATGTTTTTTTTTAAATGTAATTATTAAAATTTATATATGACAGCAGAATGCATTACAATTCTTATTATATAGAGCACAATTTTTCATACTTCTGTATACATAGTATATTCACACCAATTCGTGTCTTCATACATGTACTTTGGATAGTAATGATCATCACTTTCCACCATCATTGATTACCCCATGTCCCCTCCCTTCCCCTCCAACCCTTCTGCCCTATCAAAGTTCATCTATTCCTTTCATGCTCCTGCTCCCTATCCCACTATGAATCAGCCTCCTTATATCAAAGAAAGTATTCAGCATTTGGTTTTTTGGGATTGGCTAACTTCACTTAGCATTATCTTCTCTAACTCCATCCATATGCCTGCAAATGCCACAGCTTTTATTCTCTTTTATTGCTGAGTAATATCCCACTGTGTATATACGCCACATCTTTTTTTTCTTTTAAAAAAGGGAATGTTTAAACCACAGGAAAAGCACAAAGTTTATGAATCTAGAAGATTGTATGTAATGTAGGCATATAAGGAGGCTGATTCATAGTGGGATAGGGAGCAGGAACATGGGAGGAATAGACAAACTCTACATAGGGCAGAAGGGTTGGAGGGGAAGGGAGGGGACATGAGGTAATTAATGATGGTGGAATGTGATGATCATTACTATCCAAAGTACATGTATAAAGACACAAATTGGTGTGAATATACAACCAGAGATATGAAAAATTGTGCTCTATATATGTAATAAGAATTGTAATTGTTATTCATTTTTCTATGAATCTTGATTTTCTTAATACCTTTTAAGAATATTTTAATTTTTTAGCTTAGATGATCTTGTACATTTTTGTTAGAATGAATTTTATTTCTTTTGATTTCCTCTGTGTGCTTATTATCCATAATTAAAATAATTACCATGATAGTAAATGAAAATAATATTTTAAAGATATGTGCTACCTCTAAGTCAATTCATATATTCAATGAAATCACAAGCAAAAAAGCAAAAATTATTTTATGACACGACATATTTTGAAAAGATTGACAATTTGATATTCATATTTGTCCCTTAATGTTATAAAATATTAAGCATAATTGAAAATTACTCTTGCAGTATTTAAAATTAGTTTTCTAATTTTTATTTTTTTATTTTTATAATTTTTAAATGCCCCTCTATATACTGGTCTTATTAGTATATTTCCTTTTATGATCATACTGACAGAGGCTTCAATTTGCTTTTCAGAAAATATAATTATGTTATCTGATTCCCACATGTGCAATTAATCTAATGATACCAAAACCAAAGTATTATGAAAGGGACATGTTGAATTTTGAAAAACAAGGCTCATTTCTATTATTTTCAATACAAATGAGAGGAAGTCTAATCATACTTGTCTGTGATTTCTGGGCTGGCTGATGTACTGTGAAGGTATAGTCTGATGGGCAAGAGTTTTCAAACTCCAACTAAGAGTAGTTGGAGAGAGCAATTCTTGGCAAGAATCTACACTTGAGTGGAGATCCAAGGATGCATCTCAGAAAAGTAATGATTCTGCTTAAATCCAATGTCATGTTCTTTCTATAATAAGGGAAGGAATTTTCAGTACAAGCAAAAAAGATATGACCTCATCCTTTTAGCTTCTTCTCTTAATTTACAGTTTTTATTATCTAAAGTAAGATATTTACTCTTTTGAAATTGCATTTATAGTAATGGGTAATTAACTATTTGAAACTAGATATACATAAATACATTATTTGAAAGAACACCTGATATAGTTTGTACATACAAACTATGTTCTATGGATTTGGACTAGTCATGTGATATCCATAGGACTCACTTTTCTATAACAACTTAGCCATATAAACAATAATTTCCTAATTGAGAATATCTATTAACTTCCTTCTGAAAATTACATTAGGTTATCTTTTAAACTATTTCTTCTCAGTTTAAAACCTACTGCTTGGGCTGAGGATGTGGCTCAAGCGGTAAGGCACTTGCCTGGCATCCGCGGGGCGCTGGGTTCCATCCTCAGCACCACATAAAAATAAACATGGTGTGTCCGCCGAAAACTAAAAAATAAATATTAAAAAAATTCTCTCTCTCTCTCTCTCTCTCTCTCTCTCTCTCTCTCAAAAATAAATAAATAAATAAATAAATAAAACCTACTGCTCAAGGTCCAGAGATAAATCATGTATTCTTTTATATATTTTATGAATTTTAAAATTAAAAAGAGTTACAATCAATGGAATACAGTCATAATATAAAGAGTGCAGAATCAAAATTGCAATAAAGATGTAATTCTAAAGAATCCATATGGACAATAGAAAAATGCATCCTATTTTCTTTCCCTAATTTTTAGTGCCATTTTAACTCTAAATTCCTTATAATACTCATGTAGATCCTTATCAATTTTTTTGTCAGTCATAGCTCTTTTATTCAAATCACCTGGAACAGTTTGTTTTCAGTTAGACACAAAATTTATTTTAATATTTATATTATATTCATGGAGTTCCTTGTAATGCCAGAAGTTAAGGTACAGTACTCTATGTGTAAATGTTTATGTTTAGAAGAGAGAGAAAGAATATGAGAACAAGCTACAGGTGTTGATGAAAAAAATAAGAACTTACTAGAATGAAATCGATATCATTTATCTTCCTTCCTATTTTTTTTCTAGCTTCTTCAACTTTCTCCACACACACACACACACACACACACACACACACACAATGCAATTCTAGTGTGGTTTAGTGCTTCCCTGTGGGAAGAAATGTAGCTGCACATTCAAATTCCTCAAACCAAAAAGTAATCAATACACTTTGGCAGGTATGTGTTCTAGAAGAAAATTGTTTTTGTACTTCTTAAAAGAAGAACAGTGAGTATCTAGGAGAAGAGAAATCTAACCTTGGAAATAACTGCATTTATCTTTCTTCAAAAGAGAAATTTTAAAAAGAAAGTTAACTTTGAAACAATAATTAACTAAAATCTTTTTCATAGGAAAGATATATGGTTCTAGTAAAGGAAAAAATATGTCAGTAACCTACAGAAAATGTGAATGTCATTAAATCAAAGGAATGTGTGGCTGCTCCATGAATTTAAATCACATACCCAACTTTATTTTCAGCTTATATGTGGGTACTTATATTTCTTTTTAAATGTGTATTCATTATGCAGTAGGATGAGTAGTGATGGAAACCTAAAATTAAACTTAACTAGTTTCCTGATTGTTAAAACTAAATTGACCCCATAAAACTTTTAACATAAGATAAAGTAGAATTTAGTGCTTCGGGGAAGATCATCATTAGACTTATTGAGGCCTCTTCAACATTTCCACATATGCCTGTAAGTGAAAAATAAGTGAATTTGTGTTCAGGTAAATTACTTTTGTGATAAATGGTAACTTTAGAAGCTACCTAATGGGTTAAGATAATAACAATTGACTTCAACCCAAAGTAGAATTAACCCAGAGATAACTGTGAATCTAGAAAATTCTGAAATTTGTGAAAGTTCTTTACTAAATTTGTGAGCTAGTAGTTATAATTTACCTTGGCACTTCATCACTTAAAATGGGCTTATGTTGGAAGAGTTAAAAGCAAAATATATTGAACAAAAAGTTTTTAACAAATATATGTAAGTGCAAAAAAATGATAGGTTGAAACATCTAAGAACTGATAAGCCTTATTATTATTTTCCTGTACTACATTTTACATAAAATGAAACTGACAGATTTTGAAGTGCCTGTCGGAGGGGAATAATTTGGGGACGGGGAATAAGGGAAGGTTGAAGGTCATCTCAGGAACTCTCTTCTATCTAAAAGAAACATGTGGGATGTCAGAATGGAGCTAGGCAGCGATAGCTGGACTCCCCACAACACAGAAAGGAGGCAGCGAAGGAACAGCTGATCTGAGAGGTGGATGACAAAATAAATGCTCTATGACTCAATATTACAAAATGTGAGGCCTAGAGAGACTTGAAGGTTAGATACCAGAGTACAAAACGTGGAGAATTCCCTAGCCAAATCCCAGACCAGGATGGGGGGAAAGGGACAAAAGAGAAAAAGCATAAAGGCACCTGAATTCACCCTTTTAACAATATCTGCAAAGAAAGCAGAACACTTTAAAATACGATGGGAAAGGCTGCATCCTTGAAGCAGATCTGCTAGGCAAAAGGCAGATGAGGATGGTGGGAACATAAGGTTAAGAGAATAATGCTATAAAATGGGCTCACTGTGCTAACTCCAACCATGCTTCCTTTTCCAAGAAGAAATTTTACCTGCAGCCCTGACTGGCCTTAGTAGATGGCATATATCACATCTATCACCAAACTTCCTGTTAACTGCAGGAGAAATGCAGGCCCAAAATAATGTTGATAAGAGGAACCCAAATTACACTGAAGGAGGAGACTTTTGTGCCCATATCATGAAACTCTGGGAGATAAGAATAGTTCCTCCTACCCATTAAAACCTGTAAGAATGTATGGGAAAAAAAATCAAACTAGAACTGGCCAACATGAGCCAAGGTAACCTAGAGTGGCCATGACAGGGAAGACTGAACGTCTCATGTCACCCTGTTGTCAGTCAAAAGTCAAGACTTGGAGCTGGGTGGGACTTTGTGGAGACTTCTCTGGAATTCCCAATAAAACTTGAGTGGAGGAGAGGCACAGGGTCCCTCTGCTCTCTGACATGAACCACTTTCTCCCTTGAGAGTGTCCTCTTTCCCTTTTTCCCATCCCTTTAATAAACTCATTGATGTTTTTCTAAGCTATATGTCTGAAATCTTTCTGATTTGATTGCAAGAATCAGGGTTTGAAGAGGGGGGTCCTCACTGTGTCTCAATTTCTCAAAAGTCCCCAGCTCCACAACAGATCCAGCAGTGTAAAAACCAAAGAGTGAAGAGAATGCCATGCTGGGTTCCCCAGTCATTTTGTGGAGCCCACAGCAGACCAATCACACCCTGAAATCAACACAGCATTTCCCCCACTCCAAGAACCAGGAAAATAAACTGGGCACCCCTGCGGTGGGATTTCTTACGACTCCATCTAGAAAGAACTTGTAGACAGATTGGTACTAGTGGAAAGTTGATGAATCTCCCTACCCTTTACCACAAACAAGGAGAGTGGGGTGGAGCAATCCCATCCAGGAAGTGTTTGCATAACTCACTGCTCTGTACAGTCTCCAGGGCAGGTCTGACAGAGACAGAGTGGATGCCTGAAATTCACAGTGGCAGATGTGAAAGCACAAATCTCAGCAGCAGGGCAGTTCCGGCCCTGAGCAGAAGAAAGGGGAAAGAGAAGCTGTCCGGAGTACTGCTGACAACCGACACTGGGGAAGAAGACTTGGTGAGAAGTTGCCTGAGACTTAGGAAGTCTTTGTTCCTGACTGTGGCCACAATCTGGAGTCTGTATGGGATTCATTCAAGAGAGAACCTGCCTGAATATCCAGCAGCATAGAGGAACGGTTCCCCATATTGTGGCAGAAGCTAGAAGAAGGCTATGGTAAGAAGATGCCTAACTCCACAGGAAGGTTAAAGGGAAGGTGCTCAGGTTTTTACCACAGACAGCAGTAGTTTAGTCAAGGCAGAAATTTGCCTGAGTTTCAGGCAGCTGAGAGTGAAGTCCCCCAGTCTGACCCATCTCCTATCCTTACCTTCAGCCACAACTGACACTGGGCATGTTTGCATACTGACCGGACTCTGCCTCAGTCATATTCAGGAGAGGGAATAGGTGCCTGAGGTTCAAAACCTGGATTAATGGAAACTAGAACCCAGATGATAAGTTGAGCCTTTTTATGCAGTAGTAAGACCAAGGATCCAGTGAGCTGTGTCAGTTGGGGTAACATTTCTGCACATCAGATCTCCTGCAGAGAATCCACAACTATAGAAACCTTGTTAATAGGCAGCCAACAGTCTCTATACCACCATGAAAATGATCTTATACTGAGGAGCACGATGACCCATAGTAACCACAGCAACTGCCCAAAGTCCTGCATCCTTAAACCATACATAAAATAGAAACAACCACAATAGACAAAACACCACAACCTTGTAGCAGTTAGCCACATGTCTGTGAGCTAACAAACCAGAACCAACCAGTGGGAGGTCCATAGCAAATGTCAGAGTGGCTCCTGTACCCCAGCACCTCTGGAGAAATCCAAAGGCAAAGAATGATGGACATCTTCTAAATATCTCAAATCCTAATGAAATACAAACCAAGGATCAAGAGGAATTTTCTTCACTTTGGCATGATTTACTATAAATAACTCTAACATTAACCTTGATTTTATATTCCTCTTTATCTTGATTGTTATTTGTTACTCTAACAACCAATATGTACCTTCAACACATTCAAATGTATTTCTAATGGGTTAAAGTATTAATGGAAATCATTCTGTTTTCCTAGCCCTAGTTTATATGTGATCCTTTTCCCACTATTTTTCTCTTACATTATTTGCTACTGCCTCAATTAACTCCCATTCATATTTTTTTTCTCATTTTTACTGTATATATACATACTGTCCTTTTCTATCTTTTCTTTTTCATTCTCTCTAGCACAATCTTTCTTCTTCCTATATTTAGTCCTCATATATTGTTATAGCAATTTTACTATATTTAATATCTAATCCTTCATACTTTTCAAGAAATTTGCTACAAGTTTATACCTGGATTAGAGGAACTGTTGTGATACAATATGAACAAGTTTTTAGATTTTGATAAGATGAACTCTTACATGGCTTTTCTCTGAAGTGCTTGTAGTAAATAGGATTCAGTGGCTTCTCTCAAAGTGCTGCTAAATCCAGCACTTAGTCCTGCTAATAGTGGCCAAATGTTGAGTTGTATCAGTATTTGGATATTCACCTAAATCAGGACTCTTAAGAAGAATAAGCTCAGGACCTTGCTTAAATGAAGAATCAATAACCATTCCAATAGCTGGATAGACATACAAGCTATATGAAAAAGAAAGGGAACAAAGCACCCAAACATCCTGTGACACTTCAACACATGACTCCATTGACACCACAGTGGAAGAAATGTTACCAAAAGTATTTAGAAATTTAGTAGTTAAAATGTTCTATTAGTTTAAAAAAAAAATGAAAGGAAAGGAATTGGAAATAAATGACTCAAAAACCAAATTAAAAGTTCAATGGAAAGAATCACCAATAGATTAAACCACTCTAAAGATAGATTTTTCAGTCCTTGAAGACAATGTATATAATATTGAAAATAAAGTTGATCATAAATAAAAGATGTTAAGAGATCATGATCAGAATATTAAAAAAAATCTGAGAAAGATTCAATGGACCAAATTTAAGACTCACCATGGTAGATGAAGGCTCCAAAAGAGAATTAAAGGGATATGTAATCTTTACAATGAAATAATATTAGAAAATTTTCCTAATCTTGAAGCAAGAAATAAAGACAGGCAGTCAGCGTTGCTAGGTAATTGGGTGGGATCATGAAAATGAAGGCCGGTTTGGGTCCAGCAAGTTGAAGATCACCCCAGGGAGATGGGAATGTTAATGCCTCTGAGCCCTTTGATTACCAATATTACCTATCTATACTACCCCTCTAAGAAGGTTCTTTATTGAGAGTCACAGTCAAAGGGGCCCCAGCAAACTTCCAGCTGCCAGCTGATGATTGGCTCACAGCGGCCCTGTTTCCCCGCCCTTTCAGACCATGGAGCTGCTCATTGGGGGACTTTTTGTGGCTCTGCCCACATGACCCAGCCAATCAGCCTCAAGAGCAGGAGGAGTGGGGGAGGTTGAGAGGCTTGTGGGAAGCCGGTGGTGGCAGTTGGGCTCGGAAGGTTTTTCCTGAAGAGCTGTGTGGTTTGGTGTGTGTGTTCTAAAGTTCGTTTCTTTTGACAAGTGGCTCCTGAATTGTGCCCAGCCAGACTGCGGCAGTTCTTAATGAAGCCTACCCTGAGCATACAGGGAGCTGCTAATTAATGCCCCCTGGGCTGCTACCTCCCTGGATCACTCCACCTTGGTGCTTCCAGCCACCTGCTTTTTACCTTTTGCCATCTCCTGGGCCTTATCATTTAACCAGGAGGGAGAGAGATAAGGGGAAAAAGGTCAGGGTAACAAAGAAAAGCCTAAAATATTTAAAAGGGCAGGATGCTGTCACTTTTTTGGATACCAGGACACCAGACATGGCCCCCTTTTACCTCCCAGGAGAAGTCTGTTTTTAAATAAAATTTGCTTTCTGCACTTGGCTCAGCCATTTCTCTAATGTTCAAACTTCAACATTTGAGGGAGCAGAACTCATCACTGATAACTGGTAGTATCAATTTTAGGAATGAGATGGAAATTCAAATATAAGAGGTATATGGAACTCCAAACAGAATCACAATAGAACTACTCCAAGATACACTATAATAAAAAGGCCTAATATAAAGAATAAGAATAGAATTTTAAAAGCTATAAAATAAAAATGGGTGGTCACATTTAGAGGTAAGCCAATTCAGATTTCATGTATTTCTTAATACAGACCCTAAAACCCGGGAGGGTTTGAGATAATATATTCCAAGCTCTGAATGAAAATGGTTGTCAATCAAGATTACTATACCTAGCAAAATTTTACTTCAGAATTGAAGATAAATTTTTTTAAAAAAATCTTCTATGATAAACAGAAACTAAATGTATAAAACATTTTCTAAAATAAATCAGTTTATATCATAAAATAAATCTCAACAAATACAAAAAATAAAGATAATTCCTTGCATCCTATCACAAAACAATGCAATAAAATCAATAAGAACATAAAATGAATGAATAAGAACATAAAAAACAGAAACTTCCCTAACCCTTAGAAACTAAATAATACACTTTTGAATGACAAATGGTAGCAGAAGAAATAAGAAGAGAAACAAAAAATTCTTAAAACAAACGAAAATAGTGATACAACATGCCCAAATCTCTGCAATAGTGTGAAGACAGTTCTAAGAGGAAAGTTTATAGAACCAAGTTTATATATTAAAAACAAAAAATAAAAAGATACAAATAAATCAAGTAAATGATTTAAAATTACAACTCAAGACTTGAAGAAGAAGAAGAAGAAGAAGAAGAAGAAGAAGAAGAAGAAGACAACCAACAACAAAACCAGTAGAAAACAGGAAATTACCAAAACAGAGCCAAAATTAATTTTAAAAAAATACAAAGGATCAATGGAACAAAGAGTATTTCTTTAAAGTACAAGCGAGATTGATAAATCTTTATCAATAGAACCTAAATAAATAAATAAGAGAAAATGTGATTAATGAAATTAGAGATAAAAAATAAAAGGAAATATTAGCACACACACTCTTGAAATCTGGAGGATCATCAGAAACTAGTTTGAAAATTTATATTCCAATAAACTAGAAAATCTTGAAGATATTGACAAATTTGTAGAGTCATATGACCTATTTAAATTGAACCATGAGGATCTAGAAAACATAAACAGATCAATATAAATAAATTTGAAGCAGATATCAAAGGGCTTCCAATTCTCAGTTCAGTTCTAACAGAGCTTAAAAGAAAAACTAATGTCAATCCACCTCAAATTATTCCTTAAAATATAAAAGGAACACTGCAAAATCCATCCTATGAACCTAGTATCACCCTAATAACAAAGTAAGACAAAAACACATCAAGAAAAGGAAACTTCAGACCAATGTAACCACATAAAAAAATAGTATAACAGGATCAAGTGGGTTTCATTCCAGGATGCAAGATAGGTTTAGTATACAGAAATCAAAAATGCAACTTGCCACATAAATGGAGTTAAGGACAAGAATCCCCTGATTATATCAGTGGATGAAAAAAAAAATTGACCAAGTCCAGTGATTCCATAATATTTAAGTACTAGAGAAACTAAGAATATAAAGAATTTACCTCAGCATTATAAATGCTATATATGATAAACCTAAAGCCAACATCATACTAACTGTAAAAAACTGAAAGCATTTCCACTAAAAACATTAATAAGACAAGGATGTCATTGTCATCACTCCTATTCAACGCAGTTCTTGAAATTCTAGACAGAGCAATCAGGCAAGAGAAGGGATATATACAGGAAAAGAACAGTTCAAATTATCTGCTTGACAAGATCCTATATTTAGAATACCAAAACAACTCCACCAGAAGACATCTAAAGCTGATTAATGAATTCAATAAGGTAGCAGAATACAAGTTCAATATGAATAAATTAATTATTTTCCTATACTTCAATAATAAATCTCATGAAAAAGAAATAAGAAAAATATTTCCCTTAACAATAATATAAAAGAATATACACTTAGAATCAATCTAATCAAGGAGGTGAAGAACCTTTACACAGAAAACTATAGAAGACTAAAAAAAGAAATTGAAGATCTTAGAAGACAAAAAGCCTCCCATGTTCTTAAATAGGCATAATTAATATTATCATAATGGCCTCACTACTAAGAGTATTATAAAGATTTAATGCAACCCCCATCAAAATGCCAATGGCATTCTTTACAGAACTAGAAAAAGATGTTCTAAAATTTATTTGAAAAAATAAAAGAACAAAAATAACCAAAAAAATCCTAAACAAAAAGAGTGAGATATGAGAATACTGTACCTCAAATTATATACAACAAAGATATAGTAACAAAAACAGCATGGTACTGACATCAAAACAGACATGAAGACCAGTAGAAGAGAATAGAAGACACAGAAACAAATCCACATGTAAGTGGTTATCTGATGTTAGACAAAGGTACCAAAAATATACATTGGAGAAAAGATAGCTATTTAAAAAAACATTGTCAAATATGACAGTAGAATGTATCTTGACATATTATACATACATGGAACATAACTTCTTATTTTTGTTGTTGTTGTACATGATGTGGAGTTTACTGGTCATGTATTCATATATGAACATTGGAAAGTAATGTTTGATTCATTCTACTGTCCTTCCTGTTTCCATCCCCCCTCCCATCCCTTCTTTCCCTTTTGTCTATTCCAATGAACTGCTATACTCTCCCAGCCCCTTATTGTGTGTTAGCATCTGCATATCAGAGAAACACTCAGCCTTTGGTTTGGGGGGACTGGCTTATTTCACTTAGCATGATATCCTCTGGCTCCATTCATTTACCAACATAGGTCTCATTTCATTCTTTATGACTAAGTAATTTCCCATTGTGTATATGTACCATATTTCCTTTATCCATTCATCTGTTAAAAGGAACCTAGGTTGGTTCCATAGCTTAGCTATTGAGGAGTCAGCTGCTATAAACATTGATGTGCTGTGTCTCTACAGTATACCAATTTTAAGTCCTTTGGGTATATGCTGAAGTGTGGGATAACAGATTAAATGGTGGTTCCATTCCAAGTTTTCTAAGGAATCTCCATACTGCTTTCCAGAGACATTCCATCAATTTGCAGCCTCATCAGCAATGTATGAGTGTATCTTTTTCTCTATATCCTCACCAACACATTGTTATTTGTATTCTTGATAATTGTCATTCTGACTAGAGTGAGATGAAAATGCAGTGTGGTTTTGATTTGCATTTCTCTAATTGCTAGAGATGTTGAACAATTTTTCATGTTTGTTGAGCTATTGTATTTCTTCTTCTCTGTAATGTCTGTTAAGTTCCTTTGCCCATTTATTGAGTGTGTGTGTGTGTGTGTGTGTGTGTGTGTGTGTGTGTTAAGCTTTTTGAATTCTTTATATGTCCTGGAGATTAACGCTATTCCTGAGGTATCCGTGGCAAAGATTTTTTTCCCATTCTGGAGGTGCTCTCTCCATGTTCTTGTTTCATTTGCTGTGATGAAACTTTTGAGTTTGATACCATCCCATATACTGATTGTTGAATTTACTTCTTGGGCCGTAGGTGTCTTATTGAGGAATTCGGTTCCTAAGTTGACATGATAGAGATTTGGGCCTACTTTTTCTTCTAGTAGGCACAGGGTCTATGGTTTAATGCTTGGTCTTTGATTCACTTTGAGTTGAGTTTTGCACAGGGTGAGAATAAGTGTTTAATTTCATTTTACTATATACGAATTTCCACCTTTTCCAGCTCCATTTGTTAAAGAGGCTAGAAATGATACCCTTTTTAACAAATGATGCCATGAACACTGGATATCAATATGTAGAAGAATTAAACTTGATTCCTATCTTTCACCCTGTGTAAAAGTCAAATTACAGTGGATCAAAGACCTAGGAATTAGAACAGAAATGATGAAACTGTGGAGAATTACTTGGCCATAAAGAAGAATGGATTTATGGCATTTGCTGGTAAATGGATGGAACTGGAGAACATCATGCTAAGTGAAATAAGCCAGTCCCCCAAAAACTCTAAGGTTTAACTTTTTCTCCAATATTTGGAAGCCAGTTAAAACTAAGGAAAAGAGAGTGAGAGAGGAGGAGAGAGCGAGAGAGGGCGAGGGAGAGACAGAAGAGGATTCTATCAAAGTAGAAGAAAGATCAGTGGAGTAGATGAAGGGGATTGAGTGGGAGGGAGGGGACAAAAGAAGAACAATGCTATGAATCTCATCTAACTTTCCTGTATACACATATGAATATACCACAGTGAATCTCACCATCATGTATATCCACAAGAGACTAATTAAAATAAAATCTGTCTGTAGATAGTAGAAATATCACTTAGAGTGGAGAGAAAGAAACAGGAGGAGGAAGGAGGGAAGGGTAACAGGAAGTACTGTGGATTGAATTACA
The DNA here is from genome assembly GCF_021218885.2 of Marmota monax. Lineage (NCBI taxonomy): Eukaryota > Metazoa > Chordata > Mammalia > Rodentia > Sciuridae > Marmota > Marmota monax. The sequence goes on along the minus strand of NW_026694470.1, from coordinate 639,936 downwards.
GATAATTATATTCTTTACTTTTATAATTATATCAATATGAATTCTGATGTTATATCTAACTAAAAAGAACCAATAAAAATAGAACAAAGAAATGTAAAAGGACTTTTCTAAATTGATTTGTTTGAAACAGAGTAATTTAAGAAAAAATTTTATTATATTCTCCCCTCAAAATAACCACAGGTTTATATGACCAGCTGTATGGCTTTCATTCATTTGGAATCATAATTAATATTGTATGATAATTTGCCACATCCTGCACATATGCTGTATATGACAAAAAGGTTTTAGAGGCACTTCTCTTGAGTGCAAAATTTAATTAGGTGCCAAAATACTCAATTAATAAAGATAATATTTAAATGCAACATTTAAGAATAAAAATTAATGAAAAAATCCCATGATGAATGAAAGATCAAAACTTTAATTAAAAATAAGACTGGCATATGCTTATTTGTGCATTCTAAAATGCTGTGCCTGACTGGCTAATTAGCTGCAGATCAATGGTCAAACTCTCTTTCTAAACATTTTCACAACTTCATAACACAAAAGCAGAATTTCAAATTTGGCCTAATTTCACAACTTTCTTAGTGGATGTTTGTCCTTAACAGGACATAATAGTTTTTCCTCAGTTTCAGAGTTCATTGCTTAGAGGCTTGGATGGCACCTTCCAGTAGAAATAAGGCACTTGAAGAGTTTCCCTTTACATCCCTTTCTGAAATGAGTCATATGAATAATACTGACTTCTAGTTGTCTTAAGCTGTGTCTCCATTACAGAAGCAATCAGAGAGCATACCCACCTTCCCCAGAACTTCACCATGTGTGTATACTTGGTGCAATCTGGTACATATTTTTTATAATCATTTTTATAAATCAGGGGGAAAAACATGAGGAACAGTGATGGAAAACTTATTCTGGGTGGATCAATGGAGAGATAGAGAACTGGATGCTAGTATAGTCCTCAAACTATTTGAATAATCCTTCCACATAAAAATTACTGCATGACTTTATACTATAAGTTCAAATTCATTGGATATTTGGAGTCAGTCTGAATTGTATTAATATCACAACAAAAAATGTACTAATAGGTACTGTTTAACAAACTATAGCGATACAAAGGGGGATCATTAAACATTATCATAATTATTCAACAAAAACTAGAAAATCTAATAGAAATAGATATATTTCTGTATACCAAAAACAAGTGAGAAGTTTGAATCGATAAATACATTCTCCCTCCCCAAACAACAAAATACCAGGTTCTGATGACTTCACTGGTGAATTCTACCAAACTTTTAAAGAACTAATACCAATTATTTTTGAGATCTGGACCAAGACAAGGATGTCCACTTTCACTACTTTTATACAATTTACTATTGGAAGTTTAAACCAGATAAATCAGGCCAGAGAAAGAAAGAAAAGTCATCCAAATAGGAAGGGAGAAAGTCCAATAATTTTTGCTTGCAGACGGCATGACTCTATATGTATAAATAAAAACAAAAGACTTCACCAAAAGGCCATTAGAAAAGACTTCACCAAAAGGCCATTAGAACTATTAAGCAAATTCAACAAAGTAATGGGATACCACATGAACATGAAAAAAATCAGTCATATTTTTACACCAGTAATGAGCTTGTTGAAAATGAAAAAGATCAATTCCATTCAGATTAGTCACACACACATACACGCACACACACACAAACACACACATAAACACACACACAAATCAAGTAAAAATTTTAACAAAAGAAATTACAACAAAAATTTTTTAAAATATTGATGAAAAACTAATAAAGGTAACACAAATATACACACCCAGAAAAATGAAAATATTGCCCATTTTCATGGTCTAGAATTAATTTTGTTAAGATGTGTATACTACCCACAGTGATATATTTTTATTTTTAATATAATAGTTGATATATGCAAATAATATATATATATATATATATATATATATATATATATGTATCATGATACTTTGTTTATATAGGGTAATCATACTGGACAATTAGCTTCCCAAAATGGATATATTTTTAATTTACAGAATCTATCATTATTTCCTAATGTTTTAATTGATTTTTACATGATTAAATTTATTGTAATTTACATTAAACTTGGCTTTTTTTCCTTTTTTCCTTTTTTGTTAATTGTTGTACTTTTTATTAATTATTTTTTTTATTTTGTTGGTATAAAATGATAATGCAAAATTAGGATAATCTACATGTCTTTGGATAAATCACCATTTTCTATGTATACGGTCTGACTCGGTGCAGTGACGTATGTTGAATTTGTCAAAAGTGTAATGAGCTTTTGGGAAATCATAAATGAGATATATTAAGATGCCCACAAAATGGTCCGTAAAAACAAAAAATGTATATCAGAGTCTACCAATGAGGAAAAGCTTTTTATTCCAGAAAGGTGACTGGTAAGAATATAATCTAAAACTTTGAACAGTTTTCAGAAAAAAAATTATGAAAGATATAAAAAATTGTGTTATAAATTTTATTTGTTTTTCCCTTTAAAAACATATCTATTAATCTATGCTGAAAATTAAAACAAAAGGGAAGAAAAAGGAAAATAATCCATCAAATATGCCATTATAATCCTTCTTTCAGATACTATGAAAGATCCTGGGAATAGAAATAAATATGACCATGATTGATAAGGTCCTTGTTATAAGGATAATGACAAAGTGAATACTTTCAGAATTATATTCTGTGCAACATACAACAGTCTGTGCTGCCTGAAGAAATCAGAAAGGGCTGGGCATGAACTCACTGGTAGAGTGCTGGTTTAGCATGCACATAGACCACAGGTTTGATCTCCAACACTGCAAAAAAAAAAAAAAAAAGAAAGAAAGACATGCAGCTATATCTGCCCAGCATTGATTATTGCATTCTTAACGAGATTCTTCTATTAATATGTTTAGGATTTTTTAATTTATCAGGTTTCATTTATTTGTTTTAAATGATTAGTCTAACTTTTATTTAGTTCTGCCTCATATATGAATTATTTCTTAATCACCAAACATGGCGTCAGCTAAATCAGCATAGAAACCAGCATAGAAGTTGCTCATAAAGTATCTCTATATTCAACCCAACAAAGGAAAACTACTCAAAATAGGAAAAGCAGATTTTCACCAACTGGATTCAAGTCTTTCTCTTTTTTCTTTAATTTTCTTTCTTTCTTTTATGGATATTTTACTCTACTTCTTATAAAATTTATTGTTTCCGAAGTTTGTTATTCCTATCCTGACTAAATCAGTCTTATGTATCCTAAGCTCCTTCTGTCTTCTCGGCTGTAACCACACTTTTCCTCTAACTCTATTAACAAAATACAGAAGAATTCCACTACAATGAGGAAAAGGTTTTCAAAAATTCTAATCAAGAAGTAAATCATCTTAGAGGAATGAATTTTGTTAATTTAGAACATTATTAATATATTTGAAACAGATTCTACCTGTATAGATAAAATATCCAGGAGAAAAGCTTAATGTTCTATATAATCTGGACACAGCTTTTTAATTGCTCAAAGATATTCATCTCATACAATTGCTTTTGAGAATTACATGCAATGACTAAATTTTTTTAAAATCATTTTATGGTGATTTTGAAGGAAAAAAAATGCATATTTAAGGAACATGACCTTTTTATATGCTGTATAAATATTCAATTCAGTTATCCTGAAATGCAGTCCCAACATGTGTGATTGATTATATTCTACTATAATTTGATAGTTCTATAAATTTATAAGTAAGGTGCCCTTCATTGTTCTTGTATTCAGGAGTAGGCTCTTCCAGGCAAATGTTTGTTTTCTATAACCTGACATGTTAGAACTCTTTTATTTTTACATTGTATGCAGAGCTAAAAGGAAAGGATCTCTCATGACATGTGGAAGCCTGTGAGAAAACTATATTGATGGAGTATTTCAGATCACTATCCACACAAAGAAGCCTGGGACAGAAATAACATATTTCAGTGTAATTCTTTGCTTTTTAGCTGTGTGTAGGAAATGACAACAGAAGACATAACGTTAAAATCTCTTGTTGGCACTCACCAAGTACCAAGTTGTGTCAATGAGCGTCTATTACTAAAATTTTTATCAAGGATCATGTAAAATATATGAATTATTATGTTCAAATATATTTATGAATTCTCAGAGGTGTTTAGGAAGTATAGTATAATCCCAAAGAATTTGGAGCAGATTACTAAGTAGTGACAGTGATTTTTTTTTTTTTAAGTTTCTGACTGACTTCTCTGTTTTTACTTGGTCCTTTTCCATAACACTATAAAACAATGGAAAATATCTTACAAGCATTGGCATGGATTTAAAATTAGAAATTAAATAAAGTTTCTCTGGATTAATTCGCCTTCACTGAGAATGCCAGAATGGGTGTTACTTCCCTGGTCAATTTAAGGGTCGTTTCCAAGTTTCTTCATCCCTTCAACTTTCATCCAGAACTTTTCAACTGCACCATTCTGTTGGGCACAATTTCTAATTATGACAATTGTACCTCATCCCCTTCCTTACTAGTTAGTGTCTTGCCTTCAGAAACCCACATTCTATCTAATTCCTCATACTCTGGCTTAAGAATTTTCCAAATTTTGAATAAATTGATCAATGAATCTTTATGGGACATTTGGGATAATATTATATTTAAGTTAATATAATATAAAATTATTTTCATTTTGATGATAAGTAATACTATACTCAAATTATATGGACAGCACTGTAGAATTCTTTAGTAAGACATGAATAGCTATTCCTTCATTGAGAGATCATTCTAGACTTCTGAAAAGTACCTATATTAGCTTGATCTTGATTGTGTGTCTATAAATGCAAATTTTTATTAAAATTTATCAGTGCAACTCTAAAATAGAAGTAGTTTGGGTTTGGCTTCATTTGTTGATACACTTTCTTAGTATCAGAGCTACTTGAACAAGCATACTGTGGATAGTAATACAGTGTCTAATGTGACTGCTTTTTAGTTAAGCAGCATATGGAAATCCTGTCACAATATTTTGATAGTCTCACCTACCATGTAGAATTTAAATTGATGCCTATTTCTTAGATGCCAATCCTATTGTCAAATATATTACTTTCCCTTCCTATTGAAACTGAGGAACAATAAAGCATTAGACCTGCTCTAATATTTAATAGAGTTAGGAAACAAAAAGAGAATTCTAACTTAAAATGATTTATTGACACATTGTTCTGAAATTTTATTTATAGCAGAAAAAAATAAGACATGAAAATCTTACTATAATATGATATTTGAACTATGGAGTTCTCAAAGTAGTAGTATACAACCATTAATAAAATCACAATCATTAATGAATACCTTTGGTGCTATATAGCTCAGTGTGACTATACTTGTTTAAGAACAAACATATGAATATTGGGAAAGTAAATGAAAGCAAATTAGATCTCAAAAATTTTATTGACCTGTCTAAATGCTTTGGTCTATTAGATTAAGAATTGTGACCATATGCATTAACATGACATGTATATTAGTACTATAAATTGAGATGGATCTGTGTTAACTTGTACTTAGGTTTGTGTTCTGGGGAAGCTTTTCATAAAGATAAAACCGCAGACAGTAAATAACTTCGTTGTTTATATCAAGAATTTCCAGCAGATAATTATGTGATACAACACTCTCCTGACCTTGAAAAGAGCAAGGGTTTGATTTTCAAGACTACTTTCACAATACTTGAAATGTTGCCAATCTTAAAGTAGTAATTAATCATATTGAAAATATCAAGTCAAATTGTCATTACCAAAGTAAAAAGTGGAACCATTCCTCTTCCATGGCATTTGCCTCATATCACATGACTCCAAAGTTCAATTAAATAGCATTTATTCAAGAAATTTTTCCAAACCCCATTTTCCTAGGAAAACTCACTATAACCAATGGAGTCAAGACCGGACATGCTATAAATTTCCATTTTGACTCCTCCTTTCTTAGACTCTACTAAGTGTCCTTCACTGTGTCAAGGTGATATTCTCCCCGATTGTAATAAGTTCTGAAAAATTTAGTTCTACTTATTAATATGCTGTGTTTAAGGTAGCCAACAGAATGTTAAAAGTTGAGCTGCATGAATTATCTGAACTTTGAAGCAACTGATTAGGGTAACAAAATATTTGCTCATTCTTTCAACAACGTCATGACATTTCCTAAGATTTGGTGTCCTTGGTTGGTGAAGGCATTTCTGCACCCCATGTCTGACATGGTCACAGCATGGGGGATGTTGCAGAAGGGCTGCACCACCTGGAAACCAGAACCACAGGGAATGTTAGGTGTTTTGTTTATGATACTCACAATAGAAATAATAGGGTATGTGTCAACCCATAATAAAAGTACATATTCCCTGAGATTTCAGGAAAATTCCCAGAATGAGACTAAGGATACAATTGAGACATGCCATGAGATGTGTTTCAATATGTCTCAGGATACAAACGATAGGGTTATTCTTCAAGCCCAAGCAACAAGAAATATTTATCCCATGGTTCACAATTTACACTAGCCACCCCACCCTCATCCTAAAGCCACAACCTGTATGACAGCCTAGCTACAGAAAAAAATTACTGCGCCAACAGTACAAAGACCACCGTACTTAATTAAAGGAAGATCATGGTATCCCCTTGAGGACAAGCGGCTAATAAAATACATTCCCCCCACCAACACACCTTCCTTTGCCTTACACAGACATTTATGATGAATTTGGAAAACACATGGTTAATATAAATAACAAATGGGTTGAGGTGCAAAGCCTGCCCTTTAGTTAAAGATTACAAGGACATAAGAATTGGTATGCTTTGACCAAGGATCAAGGAAACTCTGTAAGAAAGCAGTTAAATAGGTCATATAAAAAAAGGAAATTACCTTGGAAATTAAAAATAGAATAATGTAAAATTAACATAGATATATTTTAGAGGCACTTCAGAGTAGTAGGCTTTTTAAGTAATAGACTTTCACTATTTTAAGTGTGTTTTACTGGAATTTCAGTTTAGAAGTAAGAAAGTTTTTTAATAATCAGAGGTATGCTTTAAAGTTAAGCATTAATGAAATAAGTAAATGTATGCTTTAAAGTTAAAAGTGTATAATAAGTCAGGAGATATGTAGTCCAGTTGAGTAGTCTAGCACCTAGTGATTGAGGTGAAAACGTAAAAGCTTAATCATGATTGGCTAAGGTTACAGGAAAATATTTTAAACAATGTACTCAATATCTTAGGTAATCAATGTATGTCAGAAAAGATTGTAACTCTTGAAAATTATGTAGGTCAAAGAAGTTTTGGGCTTTGAAGCTATTCATTAACTACCTTTAAAAACACCTGTAAGAAAGCTATAAAAATAAAGGTCCCTCTAGGGGCAGCAGATTTTTTTCTGGAGACTGCTCATATGTAACTTGCAACCTGTTGTCCCATATCTTCTTTTGCAGATGCCACTCCTCCTTCTGGACTCCAAATCCCCTGCTGGAACTGGACCCTAGCACTTAGTCCCAAATCTTAAAACTCTGTTTCCAAAGTCGATCTCTAATTGTGGTCACACTACATTTGATGGTCAGTTTGTTTGTTTCCCTATCTTATCCACTTTTTCTTTTTCTTTTTCTCTTCCACATAGATCTTTTCCAAAAATTATGCCACTGATCTTTGAAATTGTCATTATTTTAAATGAAATTTAACCTCATAATCATGTTTTGGGATACAAAGACTTTCATCATAACATCATCTTTTTTTCTTGTCTGTCTATTCTGCTAAAAAGAAATACCAGTTTCCCATAAAGTGAATGTTTAAAATGTAGAAACATATGTCAAATAATTAAAACTGTAATGTCTTAAAATTAACTGTTCCATGGTATAAAGAATTTTTTTTTCACACTTTGCTTGTTTCAGCCACAACAATGTGTGGTTATTCCTGTAGTGGCATGACAGAACAAATTTCTGTATTGTTTACATAAATTAACTCAATTCTTTGACTTGATAACATTTTTCACATGATCAACCCATAATGCCTTGATGTCCTCACCAAGGTGAAAAACAGAACTATTCCTTCTCCATTCCATTGCTTCATACCATGTGACTATAAAGTTCAAAAAAATATGATTCTTTCAATATAATTTTGTTGGGGGAGAGAAAGAATAACTAAAACCAAGTAGATGTTTTATCATGACTCTATACACAAAAGAAAAAATCAAAGCAGGACAATGCTTTATATTAATAAATTGATTATTAATCCTGTGCTAGACACACTTACTACTGATCAGACAGCATAACTCCTTTATTACTATAGAACAATGGAAGAATATTAAGAATTTTATGAGAAGCTATATAACAAATGTTTCTGATTTCATTCTTTATCCCAAATGCTACCTCTTCAAAATTTCTTGAAGAAATGAAAATAAATTGAACCGTATCTCTTCAATGAAGCTGTTATCCACCTTACCTTCTTGTGGAAGTTTTCATCCAAGTATTTCTTACCATTTTTTATATAGATTAATTTGTTCTCAAATAATTCTGCCAGGACTGATAGATGCCATGCAAATATGAGAAAATACTGAGATAGAATCATTTATTGACAGTAATTGAGCTAATATTAAAAGAGCCAAAATCACTCACTCTGTACTTATAATTTTTAGTGACACTTAGGGTTTATAAAAGAAATAGGATTTTTTTCTAGTGGGTTATTATTTCTAGCCTTGTATACTAATACAAAATTGCTCAAACAAAAGAAAGTATGAGGAAATTTATTAGCCATTGCATGAAATTAGAGACACAAATCAGATGGAACCACCTCTGTCAATTATTTCCCTAATATAATTTAGAAGCAAAATTATTTTCATGTTAGATATGAAAAATCAAACAATTTACATTGATTTTTTTCAAACAATTAAAAAAACTGAATTAGATTCACATTACTAAGCAGGGAAGAAAATTGGTCTTCTCTATAAGTAATAATTTTAAAAATCTTGATAATATGATCAGTCTTTATTTTAAGAGCCAATGCAATAAATTTTGAAAAGAACATTATTGTTGTGTTTTTTATTAACTTATCTTGTTTTTTGATATGGTTCATAGTAAGGGAAATGCACTGCCATTTGCATATAACAAAAGTTTAAGTAAAAAGAAAAATGTGGAAGTTATCTCTAGAATTTTGCACAAAGGTTATTTACTATTTATTTCCTACAAGTAGATTTACTATGTAAAATCAAGACTGCTTCCATGAACTGACTGGTTGTAGGTTCAGGGTTTGTAAAGCAATTTCAGCAAAGAAAAAGATGAAAAAACAAATTTCCTTTACAAATGACCTTACAGTTATCAAAGAAAGATAAAATTATTTTGGGACAAAAATAACTACTTATATTCATGTCATGCTTTTATATTATTATATTTCCCATAAAACCTAGTGAGGTGGATACCATTTTTATCACAACTATGGTCTCTCAAATTAACTTAAATGATGAGAGAATATTGCTTTATATACACATAAAATATAATTTGTGTCTAAGTAATTCTATTTGTCTAAATGATACATGTCTTTTTTTCTAGTGCCAGTTGCACCAATAACAAAATTTCTGCATATCTAGAATATAATTAAATTTGAGTTAAAAATTAATAATCTATGATTTTTAGCCCTTACATCTGAGCTAGCTTCAATGTATATATCTAAATGTTGACACAGTCTTGGGCAGACTGTACTACACCTCCATCCTAGGCAATCAAAGATGTTAATTTCTATATCTCTAGGAATTCCAATAGTACCACTAAGAATAAACATTTTAGTTTGCACAGATTTGAGATTTCATAAAAAGTCTTCACATTTTTCAGCTCTTCAGCTGTACTGGAGCATCATATTCTACACCAAAATCTAATTATCTGAACTCAAGGCTTCTCCTCTTTCAACCAAGGAGACTAGACTTAAAGTCAGATGGGCACTCCTAATTCCTAGCACTAGTGTTTCCATCCACCATGAATATGTTCATCTTTTCTACCTTCAGCATACATCACCTTAAACTCTGGGTACTAATACTAGCCTGGTTTGTATAATCTTTTGCTACTTACACATTCTTAATCTTACATTAGTTACCAACCTATAGCAAAACCTCTTTTCTAATGTTGGTCATGCCCATTTCTTGTTTTTTTCTCCTCTGTGTTTTCTTGACCATTCAATCAACTGGTTCATTTGTTTTTGAATAAGTGTCTAATGATAAAATATAAAATACTACATTTTCTTTCCTGGGCAGCAAACTTTCACTCCTCTACATTTTCCATCAATCTGGTTATTCTTGGGACTTTTTTCTATTATCTTATATGTTTAGCTTGATAATAAAATATCATTATATGATCTAGAATTTTTATTTCTCAAAACCTCATATATACTCATTTATTCATTGAACTTTGTCTTCCTTCTTACTATTGAGACTACCTTTGTTATTGTCCTAGAAGATCACTAGAGGGTAATTCCCTACTCCAGAATTTGTTCTATAAAATCCAGATAGATAGAATAGCTCCTTACCATCTACAGTACAGAGGTTCTAGAACACACTTCCTGGAGTCCAGGTTTCCTAAGACTTTGCTGACCATTAGATAGCAGAGGGATCTGACAAACTCATGCTCTGCCTTCGGTCATGTTGATGCTTTTGACAAACAACATCAAGTCTTCTTACCTTTGGGACCTAAGAACGAAGGAAAAAAATTGAGAAGGAGTAGGTAAACAGTCTATTCAAATAAAACAAGTAAATGGAAATATAATACAGTTACTTTTGTTTCATGATCACATTGTTATTTGCTCACCGATCTCTGTAAGTATTTATATGATATCCCTAGATGTCTAGTGACTGTGTTTTTATTAAACAGAGCCTTCTTGCTTGAATGAGTAACCTTTGAAAGCAGAGATCTGTATATGGTCTAATATTGTAACAGCATACAAACTTTTTGTCAAACATCAGCAATTGTTAATAAATGGGCAAATGAATTAAACAGATACTTCTTAAAATAAGAAATACCAATGGCCAACAAATGTATGGAAAAATGCTCAAAATCATTTTCATCAAAATGCAAATCAAAAATACATTGAGAATTCATTTAACTCCAATTAGAATGGAAGTCATTAAGGAAAGGATGTGGAGAAAAATGAACATTTGCACTTTTGGGGCAATCATAAACTAGTACTACTATAAAAATCAGTATTGCAGTACCTCAAAACACTATATATGAACCAACTGTGATATATACTGTCTCTTGGTATTTATCCTAAAGAATTAAATTCATCACACTACAATGATACATGCATACCTATTTTATAGCAGTACAATTCATGACAGCCAAAATATTGAACCAGCCTATATGACTACCAGTTGATGAATGGATGAAGAAAATGTGGTATATATACACAATGGAGTTTTTCATTCTTAAAGAAAAAAATAAAAGAATGTAATTTGCAGAAATATGGATGGAACTAGAGACCATCATGTTAAGTAAAATTATTCAAACTCAGAAGGTCAAGGGTCATATGTTTTCTCTCATATGTGAAAGTAAGAGAAGGAAAAGGAAAAGAAAGGTGTTTGGATGGGGGGGTTTCTCCTGAAAATCAAAAGGAGGTAAGTAGAGAAAAGGGACCAGGGGATAGGAGGTAGAAAGTTCTGGAGAGTGATGTTGTTCAAATTATATTATTATATCATGTGCATATGTACCAATATGCAACAAATCCCATCACTCTGTACAACTATAATGCACCAATTTAAAAAAAAAAGGTAGAAAGAGAAAGAAAGACACTTGAAGGATCAATAAAAAGAATCAGCAATTGTGAGCTATAGGGTCTATGCTGTATTATGGATAAAGACTCATGAATGTACTCTCGGCTGTATGATCTACTTCCCTCTGTACTGACTTAATTTCTAGGCTCAAATCTTTACTCCTCAATCCTTTCCTCTGGTCTAGTGTAAAAATTAAAGCTGGTGGAGACAGGAACTTTTCAGAAAAATAACTAAAGTATTTATTTTCTCCCTAGAATTATTTTCTTGCCAAGTTGCAAGATTAACTTTTTGAAAATGAAGCTAAGCTCCTCTATGGTTACAGAGCCTCACACTTTATAAGTTCTTTTTTGTGTCTCCTACTCTTTTTTTTTTTTGTACCAGGGATTGAACTCAGGGGCACACAACCACTGAGCCACATCCCCAGCCCTATTTTGTATGTTATTTAGAGACAAGGTTTCACGGAATTGTTTAGCGCCTCCCTTTTGCTGAGGCTGGCTCCTGCCTCAGGCTCCAGAGTTGCTGGGATTACAGGCATGTGCCACCGCACCCCGCTTGTCTCCTACTCCTTTGCTTAGGAAAAACAAATGAACAAAAAAACTAGATGACATTTGAGGGGCCTAATTTGTCATACATTCCATGTTATTACAATTTTAAGTTTCAAACTGCTATTGCAATTTGGTTTATTACCTTATATCAGAAAATATCAGTCATCTCAAAAACTTAACACACATTTGAGGAAGAATTACAATAAGTGAATGGCTTGATTCATTTTATCCCCTGTAGGTAAGTGCACTATGCTTCCGTTCGCCCTGTTCACTCCCATATTCCTTCTCAGTAGCTTTGACTTAGACCTTGAGTGAGTGCCAGACTTGACCTTCACTGTGTTCTATAACATCCTGGTGTGCTCTCCATTCAGTTCTTGATTCCTTCAAGCTGTTTCTGTGGGGAAACTATTTGTTTAATAATGAAATCTCAAGACTATCTTATTTTAGTGAAGATATTCTATAACATCAAAGTAGACATCATATTTCTTGGGATATTTAGCACTCTAGGACAAAAAAGAATATCCAATGTCCTGATCCTCTAGGAAAGTGTAACCCATTGCATTCCAATTTTTATTTCTGTAAAAATTTCAGTGAAGTTGACATGGGTAGCTGGGCACAGTGGGTCATGTCTATACTCCTAGCAGTTCAGGAGGCAGAAGGATTATGAGTTCAAAGCCAGCCTCAGAAACTTAACAAGGCCCTAAGCAACTCAGGGAGACCTTGGAATGATGGAACTTAATGGGTCAATATTCATGATTTCACTGCTGTAGTAAATGAAAACCCTAATTATGTCTACCATGATGGCTGACTACCACAGTTGTTCTGAAATAGCACTGTATCACAGCAGTTTGTAGTGAGGGTTAATGTTTCAGAGTTGGAGATGTGACCCAGTTGTTAAGTGACCCTGGGTTTAATTCTTGGTACCAAAAAAAAAAAGAAAGAAAGAAAAAAATCCAGACAGGTGCATTAAAATGAGTTGGCAATCATGATGTAGGCTTCTATATCCTTTACACACACACACACACACACACACACACACACATATTAAATATATGTGGAAATATATTTTTTCAAAGCCTCTAATCATTCTATTATTTTTCTTAAAACAATAAAAATCTAAATTTTAATATTTATTTACAAAGTTACCATAAGTGATACATTTGTTAATTCCTTGCTGGTACAAGGAACATTCAGGAAATCCAGCTTGGATTTTTTTTTAAGATCAGGATCTCCAGCTTCATATCTAGCTACAGTGACTATGAACATAGAGCAAGTTTCACAGTCAAATATAGATGTATTTGACTCCCAGTTCACCAACTTTTTTCTGTCTGCTTTGATTAAATTATGTAACTTCTCAGATTTATTTTTTAAAATTACCAAATCCAAAGTTATTAGATTGTTTTAAGAATTAAATTGCACAACTTGCATAAAATGCTTAGCAAAGTGTCTTGAGAAAGCTGTTAATAAAGGTCACTATAATAAAAGTAATAAAAATGCTATTAATAATAATAGTAATCATTATTATTAACATTATCGTTATTTTGTTGAAAGCATTCCTCTATTATTTAGATTATTGCTATAGCTGACATTTTTGCTGGAATAAGCTGATAGCTTTTGCTTCTCTAAAGCCATAATTAACCTGATATTCAATTATAAACATTTAAAACTTGAGTCTTTCTTCAAAATGTAAAATTCTACCATTCCTTCCTCTGATAAAATCTTCTTTAGCTCTGCCTAAATCCTAAATCCTAAAATTTAAACTAAAGTAAATTACGTGCAATAGTAGACTTAAACTTAGTATCCCTTCAGTATGCTACCTTTGCAGTAAAGAATATTGATTCTTGCTTTGCTTCCATTTCCATGTTACATTTACATTATGTTCCTGACATACCAATGTGCATCCAGTAGTGTGACATTGTTAAACCAGCACTTCATCACAGAAGGACAGAGCTATTGTCACTGGCTTTCTTCAAGGTTAACTCTCCTGTCAAAGCAGAGAATTGGGTGAGCTTATGGTTACAAATCTGTGTGACCTGCACTTTAACAGTTTTATGGTCTTTAATGTGTGTTGAAGTGCTTTGGGAAATTTAAAGCAATATAAAATGTTGGTGTTTATTGCTGTGCTTTTTGTATTACATTGGCTTTGCTATTATTTTCACTATATGAAAACAGAATATTTCATGAATCACTTTAGATTCCTGAGGAAGCTATAATAGGAAAAAAAGAATAGTGTGTTCAGAAATGCCACATCTAGTCCTGTGTTTACGAATTGCAAGCCTCTTAAAACATACTATGCTTTGAAATCTCCCTCAGCAAAGCACTCATAACCATTATCTCTTGCTTAAGTCACAGGATTGTGGTGATTGTCAAATATACTAATAAATGAATAACTTATAAATAATACAGTCCTGTTAAAAGTACATGTCAAATTCAACTTCCCATTGTAAGTCAGGAAATAAAAATATAGGCTAACCCACTATAATCCTCTCTTTCTACTTGGTGTCTGTAATTCACATTTTCTTTGTGTAGACAGGCAAATAGATCAATATATTGGTCTGCATTTTATGCAGTTACACTTCCTTTAGTGTATATAGTAAGATATTTTTTGTTTTGACATAACTGATAGCTTTTTAAACATAACTATCTTCTCTGGATTCAAATAAATATTATTCAGCTTGTTATTTAGCTTTTTTTTTGATTCTCAAAACAAATTTAAAAAAATAGTATCTTCCCAGTATTTTCCTTTTTCATTTTCATTTGATAATCTCAATGATCATCAAAAAGTTTGTTTGTTTTTGCAATAGCCTTAAATTATTTACTTATTTCTAAACAAGATTTGGGATAATGATGCATAATAAAAGATGAAATTTTGGTGAGACTCTTAACAGAAAATAGAAAATCAAAAACTACTAGAAGGTAGAAATCAATCAGTCACTGATAGCAGTTATTTACAAAATATATTTTGATTTCAACTTTTTAAAAATAAATACTTCAACAGAATCAATGTTCTCTACCTTAAACAAAAACTCACTTAAATACTCAGTATATTTAAAGAAGGATTATGAGTTCAAAGCCAGCCTCAGAAACTTAACAAGGCCCTAAGCAACTCAGGGAGACCCTGGAATGATGGAACTTAATGGGCCAGGAATACTATGAGTGGATTACAGAGAATAAGATGTGCCAAAAATGAGAAGGACCCCTGAATCTTGAATAATTGATGATTCTTCTTCAATTTCTGCACTGGTTATTGCAATTATAACTTAAATTTAAAGAGATTCAAAGTATTTTCTCCAATACACTTATAAATTTTGTGATTGAAAATTCTCTGCTTTCTGAATAAAGGCAAAGAGGCACATACAAATACTGCAATGCCTGGATATAATATAGTAAAACATCAAAGATATTTCAAAGAAGCACCAATTTTCCTAGCAAAAATGAATTTAACATTCATGTCTTTAAAAATCATTATGCAGAAATGTATTTGAAAATACTGTCTAAATGGGCCTTCATGCCATAGAAAATCATACTTCATATACAACAACTCTTCTATATTAACTCAACAAAACACATAAAGAACTTTGTTGAGGTAAAAGTATTTCTTTTTAGAGTTAAGCTGCTTAAGACTACAAAAGCAGGTTTTATGTAATGTAACTTAGTATATAAATAGCCAAAAGAATGGGTATAGACTAAGTATATCTTCCTTAAATATATTTTTGCAGGTCTTTTTTTTTAGTAGAATTTTTTATAACACTTTGTTTTAGGTTAAAATTTTTAGTAAAACTCCAAAGATGTGTTTTGCTGTATAAATGAGTATATAATATTCTTAATGCTCAATATGCAGATTGTGTCTTAGACTTTCTTTTCAACTCTGTCCTCTTTGTAAAGGACCAACTAAAATATTACATGTAAAAAAATGCTTCTCAACAGATTAATCATGGGTAGGTAATTTTTAAGGCCTAATATCTGATAGACTGTCACACATTTTGTTGAATATTCTGTTTGGGCCCTCCTTATTCCAGCTCCATATCAACTGACTTTCTATGTAAGTCCAGGAATGAATACAGCAAATATTCCTTTCTGAACAATCTCTGTAATACTCATAGTATTACTACATTTGCAAGTAAAACAACATTTGAAGATATTTAGTATTTCTTGACATGTTACTATGAATCTTGAGATAGGCAATCTTTTAACCTATCTGATCAATGTTAGTTGTGAGAAAGGTGTTTTGTTTTTTTCTCATTGTTGGCACATCTTATTCTCTGTAATCCACTCATAGGTTTTCATTCTTATCTTTCTTCTTACCCCTATTCTTTCTTCTTTCCTCCATTACTTAGCTCCTTTGTTTGTTCTTTCTTCCTTTCATCATGCAATTATTTATTTCATATTAAACTCAGGAAGTAATCAAATCATTTACTATATACCAGGTAAATATCTGACCTGAATGAAAAATGTCTCACTCACAGCAGCCTGGTATAGGTGGAAAAGTTTGGCTGTGTGTAGGATAGTTCATAGGTAGTGTTGTAAGATTATATATTCATAGTTCTTTGGAGCCAAAAGTTTATGAATAAGTTTATTCTCACATTGGAGAAAGAACAAAATTAATATTATGATGTGGAAGGAATAATAGTACAAAAAACAAATAAACCTATATGAAAAAATAAAGATCACTGGCTTTATTCTGCCTAAAAGTCATGGTCACTGACATAATATGAAGGATGAACAGAAGATGTGCATTGGTGATGAATTTCCTGACATATGTGTGGAGAATAAATGGACAAGTGACTGTGGAGGCTTGAAGGCCATCTGGGAACTTATTTGTGAAAAAATCCAAAATAAATAATTCAAATCTATAAAACTCAGAGATTATTGAATGTAGAAAATGGCTGAAGGAGAAATGCCTTATGTTTTAAATTTCTGGTGCAGGAGACTAAATGGATGGAGTCATCATTTAAACAACTCAGAAAAATAGTGAGAAGGAAAACTTGAGTTCATAATGATGTGTTCACACTTGTTAATCATTGTGAGACATACACCTAACTGAGCATTTCTTTTATATACCGTGCTTTATTCAATTCTGTTTGTATGTATGTCCCAGAATGGCAGATTGGCATGGGAATAGAGGTTAAGATTCTGAAGACAGACTGCCTGAGTTTGAATCATGGCTTAAAGTTTATAGCTTGTATGAAGGTAGACAAATTCCGCATCTACTGTTTCATTTAACTAATCTGTAAAAAGGATCTAAATATAAAATTAGTGATGCCTATTTCATGGGGTTGCTGAGATCAATAAATAACCAATATATACAAAGGGATTATGTATTGTGAAATGTTATTATTATACATCTGTATTGTATAATTTCAATAATCACGGGAGATATTTTTGTTTATATAGCTTACATTTTGTCAAATTGTAAATTAACTACTATTGCTTACCCTGCACCAAAATACACAGTTATGAATTGCATTGTTTGCCTCTTATTTTGTTCCCAGCACTGAGACTGGTGCTATACACATCTCATAATAATAAAATTTATTTGTCATGAGCACGTTGTAGCCAAATGATTGACTGCAGTCATAGGGGTCAGAAAAAAAAAAAAACATCATGGTAACCATTAAGCATAGACAGTTGTAATTAATCACCTTTGAAGAGCAAGACCTTGCAATTATCTTGTGTTCAAGTGAGGTTTGCGTACCTTAGATTCAGAGTTTTAAAAGTACAAAAATAATTTTGGATCTCAAAAAGAGGGCAAAAACAAAGCACCTTCTGTGAACCAAGATCTAAATGTGAGCATTATAAAGATGGGGGACAGAGATAGGAATCAAAATTGGGGTCATAAAGGTAAGCCTGTGTTGTCAAATGCAAAGTGAAGAGAAAGCAGAGATCAAATTAGAGAATTTCAGATGCCAACAAATGGCAGACTGAGGATTCTGGGGGCACATCCCTGTTACCAATTATAAAGAAGTACTACATAATATATTTTTAAAAATCATTATAAATAGTTGGCTCAGCAGAGAGAAAGTAAGATTACTTTCAGATAATGAAAGACACCAAACCTGAGGGGTATACCAGACTGATGAGGAAACTTAAAGGCATTTGCCAATACCAACAACAAAAAAGTGACTTTTACCTACCCTTCCTGGCATCTCAGCCGTTCCTTGGGCTCTTCAAAAGTGGAAAGCTGGAGTTAAAAAAACTGCACCAAAAGACAACTTTCAAAAAGCTGCTCCTTCTATGAAAGAGTAAGATATGAGAAAAAATAAAATTCTTTAGAAAATTAAGGCAGCTAAGGAACTTATTGTCTTACAATTTAAGTGGAAAACTCACATTCAGCTCTTTGTCATCTGGATTTAGGGTTTCAATTTCTAGAACCTGCAAGATCAAGAAAAATCCCAACTTTACACATTAATTTGAAGTGTGTAGAACTTAGAGCCTGCAGAAGAGGTTGTAAATCCTCTATGGGAAAGTAACCATAAAACAGATGCCTTGAGATGCCCATGGGTTAACATCATCCAAATATAAGTTCCAGCACAAATATATATGTGTGTATACTTGTCTCTCTCTCACACACACCCACCCAATCTTTGAGAAGTAAATGATCTTCAAATTTAATTCCTCAAGTTAAAATTAATTTTGCAGATATTGAAATGTAAAATAATTGTTTTACATATATGAAGAGGAAAAAAAAACAAGATTTGGCATGTGTTTAAAAAACAAGAAATTGTCAAAAATGGCCAAACCCATTAAAAAGAACACCATAGACTTTCTAGAAAGAAAAAATAAAATCATTGAAATTAAAAAATAAAGAAAAACAACACCACCATACACACCTCTTAGGAAACACAAGAAATGGAGCATTGAACACAAGCAAATTAAGAACAAATTGGAAAGCAGACATGAAGAGTAACACAAAACACAAGATAAATACACATAAAGATGAAAAAAGAGAGAACTAAAAAAAAATCAGAGTAGAATGAAATCTTTTAAAGTAATTAGCATTCAAACTAGTACACACACACATTCACACACACACAAAACAAAAAATCTGCAGGGGAGGCAATGTTTTAAGAGATAAAGGCTGTGGACAGGTACAGTGGCACAGGCTTGTAATCCCAGCAGCTCTGAAGGCTGAATCAGAAGGATTTCAAGTTAGAGGCTACGTTCAGCAATTTATGGAGGCCTTAAGCAACTTGACAAGACTCTGTCTCAAAACTGTGACTCAGTGACAAAGTACTACTGGGTTCAACCCCTGGTACAAAGGGGGGCGGGGCGAGAGAGAGAGAGAGAGAGAGAGAGAGAGAGAGAGAGAGAGAAAGGTTGTGGATGTACCCCAAATAATGAAAGACACCAAACCTCAAATTCAAGAAGTCTCATGAATATCTACAAGAATAAATAAATTAAAATTTTGATCTAGACATATCATCACTGAAAATCTTAAGAAAAGCTAAGGAGCGGTTAAAAAAAAACAGATGACTAGCAAATTACTGGACACATTTATTTATATTCATTATCATTTAATAAGACAAATTGAGAATTTTATGCCCACAGATCTTTAATAAAGAAAATTCTAAAACTAGGGGAAAAATTCCCCCAAAGAATATATAAAATACCAAACAGAAGATTTGTGTAGATGAGTTTAAAGATTAACACATTAATTTGCACTTATTTACTTGTTTGCAATTAAAAAAAAAATAAGGTAATCTAAAGACAAATCATCAGGAGTAGTAAAACAGTATAGTAACAACTTTTAGGATACATAATTAACTATAAAATTAAAAACCATTGGAATTCTTATGCATCTATAGGTAACATTTGAAAATATTGTTTTAATATTGATACCAACTAAATAATCACAAGGAAAGATATTAAGCATTAAATCTTGCAAAAAATACTTATATCTTTAAGGAAAAAAAATAAATTAATTTCAAACATAAATAAAACCAAAATAAGTGGAGTGATACATTATATATAAGTTAGTATAGTAATGATATAAATTTTCCATATTAAGCCAGAATGTAAAATATTCAAAAATGTATTTTTATTAGAAACAAATGAGTCTGTGATAAATTTTATATAGAAAAACTACATAGTCCCAGATAAGCAAGAATGCTTTGAAAAGGAACAGGGCTGGAAAACTTGCCTTATCTAACATCAACTACAGTAATTAGTAAATCGAGATGTTGGTGTAGTAACATATTCTGAGCAGAATGCAGACATCTAGTGGATTCCATGTATACATTGTATTGGTCCATCCAACCTGCAATTCAGGAGTTTGAGGGTAAGAAAGAGAGGTAAGAAAACACCCTGGGAGAACTGATTCTCAAATGGAAACCATTTGGAAAAATCAAATGTTTGCATTAATCTTCTAAACAAAAAGAACCAAATTTTTCATAAGAAAAGATAGTAATGTAAGCATTTTTATTTATGATAATAATAATGAGAAGAATGCTTTAATTAGGATACAAATAGCCAAATGATAACGAAGTTAGATTTAAACCCACACTTTATAAAAGGTAATTGGTTTCAAATTTGAGGCACATATTTGTGACACATATAAATACTGAAGAATAAACAGCACATATATTTACTTCTGTTCCTCATAATCAATAGGATGAAAGCAATCTATTAGAGATTAGGCAAATAGAAGCATATATAAAAATGTTTTTAATCTTTTATCAATTAAGAAAATGCAAACTATGTAATAATGAGATATACCTTTTTATTTTCTTAATACATAAAGAAAAATTTTGACATTGACAAATATGGGTAAGGATATACAGCAATATCTTATACTGTGATATGGGAAACATGACTTGAGATAATCATAGTAGTGTAATCTATTATTTATTACATTATTATGGTAGATATGTGTTTGATGTAATACAATTATAAGTAAAAGTATTGCAATCAGGAAAATAAGACTTTGAATATGTGAGTGCTTGGAACTGGCAGATACTATTTCTTCTTCTTCTTCTTCTTTGTTTTTTTCTTAATATGTGTGGTGTTAAACAGGTTAGAGGATTTGATGAAGTCAGAGTAAACCAAGGCAGACATGTTTTACATAATGACTATATTTAAATGGATATAATTGACTATAAAAGCTCACTCCTGAAAATAACTCTGCTTAGCATAAATCACTTTCAGAAACGAAAGCTCATAATCTGTAGGCTGCTCTGCTTGCTTCCCATTCTCTCTCTCTCTTGAGATCACTTACAAACATTGCCATGTTCTTGAAAACTTACTTATGCTGGTTAGTCTCCTGGGTTCCTGGATGGCTGTTTGTGTGATGTGCCCCCATAAGAATTAATGGGTTGAGTTTAGCTGCTCTGAGTAAGAATGGGAATAATCCCTTTGTTCTCCTCACTGATTAATTTCACCATGTACTAATTTCTGAGGTTTTTATATTAAACACAAATTATTATGCATACAAAGCAAAACAAGATCATATTAACCCCTGTAGCTGTTGTTCCATTTTATATATATAAACAGCAAATTTTTACTGAAAAAAAATATCGAAGACTCATAAAATTATTAGAGTTTGCTCTTTCAAATCCAAGTAGGATAATCTAACTATAACAATTACAGGAAGACTCATTTATAAAAAAAAAAAAAGTCAGAATTCAACAGCAATTGGGAATCACACCATTGTCCATCACTTTCTTGAATTACATTAGTCTCAAACTCAGCATTGCACTGGACTCAATAATTTTTGGGCATTTAACTGGGAAACTCAGTCAAGAGAAACTTAATGAAAATCAGTATTATATAAAAATCTGGTCAGCAGTTTGAAATGTGGATGCAATTGTGTGGAAGGTACAGTTTGGAGCAAACTAGACTATGAGGTAATTTGTGCTCTTTGTGGGGCTTGATAATATATATAGCCATAAATATTACAGCTTTTCAACTGGAAAATTGGTACTTCTATACAGAACCCATTCAGAGTTTAGAAGACCTGTGATTTGTGTGGATCCTCATCCCTCTTCTTTGTCTCCTTGGTAGTGACTTCTAACTCTCTAATGGAGTATTTCTTGTACTTTTGGGTCTCATCATCTTCCAGGTCTCACACTTATTCAGGGGACAGAAGGTAAACTTCTTTACATTAAGGCACAAATGCTCTGAAGGGATTGTTACTTTCCACTGTCACTTTCAGAATGATCCTGCATGTTAGTTGAAAATAAACTTTACACAAAGATAATTAATACCTAAATGTAGAGTATGAGATACAAAAGAACAATTGAGAGAAAGATTGAAAGTAATTAACATAATAATAAAAATGATCAATTAAAATATTTCGTATCCCAGAAATACCATATATAACACAATAGTGTACACAGTAACCATGCCCATTGTTAGTTATTGTTTAGTTATATTGAAATTTTTTTTAAATTGAAGCTTAAGCTTTTGTTGATTGTTTTGTCTAAGAAAGACACAGGAAGAGAACAAATAGACATGAGAATTAAATGAACTGAACCTCAAAAGCCCCACCATAAAAGAATAACTGAGAAAATTCAGGCATAGGGTACAGGTTGGTGGAAAACGTGAAGTTAACATAGACTTTGGACTGAAAGAAACTACAGAGAAGCTCTGACTCTAACAATTAGTATTGAAGGGCAATTCTTTCACCATTCCTTTGGAGTAAAGCTAATTCAGACTCAGAACACCATGTGTCTGTGATGATAGGATAGAGTCAGAGAAGCACAGATTGATAACTGACTTAACCTCTTAACATACTTGGGAAATAAAGCTACTTGAGCCTCATTATGTTCTGTATAATGGAGATAAGTTTTATCTAAACTTTGAAACCCAAGAATGTACCTAATTTATATGCTACATCCCTGGTGGCTACTTGAATAGGCAATTGTCATTCCTCTTGGGAATGCAGAACTTTCTTTGTAAAGGCAAATAACCTGTGCCTACATGGGATTCCCAACTGATGAGGTTTCCCACTGAAATCCTCAGAATTTGAAGGATACTCAAAATAGTCTTTCTTATCGCATCAAAATAGTACAACTAATGAGCAATTCTTAGACAAAAATATTACTTTAACTTTTTAAATTTTAGTTGACTGCTGACTTCATAACATTAATTTCTCTTTTAGTCAGGTTTTCATCACTGTGACCAAAATACCTAACAAGAACAATCTAGAGGCAGAAACACTTTACTTTGATTCAAGGTTTTAGAGGTTTGGTCCTTGATCAGCTCGCTCCATAGTTCTGGGCTAAAGGTGAGTCAGAATACAATGGCAGAAGGATGTGATTGAGGAAAGCAGTTCTGGACATGTTCTAAGTGTGTAAATTTGAAGGAGGTTATTATAGAATTTTCTTTCTCTCAATTACCATTGAACAGAGAAAATGTGAAAAGCAAATATTTGGAAGAAACTAATATAATGCATTATTAATATTTTGGCTTTGTTATTAGGCTATACTTTACAATCAATGGTTTCTTATAATTGATAACAGATAGAAGGCAATCCAGATAGTTATAATGAACAGGTTTGATATTCCTGATGGTAACACAGGAGATCTCTAACCCATTAATGTTTCAATCAACAAACCATGCACAGTCCAGTTAAGAAAAGATATGAGTGCTAAGTTTTGTCTGTAACCTCTTGTTACCAACACCAAAATTCTCAGAGTGAGATGTTATCAGAATGGAAGATAGTAAGGAATGGAATGTACTAAAAATTCTTCTGGAAAAATGACTCAAGTTGGTAATTTGGAAGATTAGCTAAAAACTTTGAGTCCCCTCTTATCTCATTAGGATGAATTCCATTCTCACTGGGCTTCCCAAAAGTTCATTGGCTTCCTCCCTTCATGGTAACATCTCAAAGGTCCTAAAATTCTTTGGTTATAGGCAGCTGGTAAAGCCAGACTTCCTAGTTCTGAAGTAGTCTGTCCATATTGAAAATAACAGGATGTATCAGGTTCTCTACTTTAGATCACAGGCCTCTCTGTTTAGCAGAGCAAAGTGTTCCTATTATAATCCTCAGTAAGATGATAGAAATATTAGGAAATCTTATCTTCAATGTTGCAGAGGAAACTGTGAAACATTAGCAAAGACTGCATCGTTATTTATGAACCATGGGATGATATCATGAGAAAGATCAGAATAACAAATATTCTGTGTCACAAGATCTGGATATAAATGTGAAGAAGTTTTAGAAATTCTTATGTAAGTGGTTTTTCTTAGAATTTATTTTTGTGTACCCAAGAATGGTATTTGATCATAGTAGAGTGTAAAACTATAAAATGTCCATTCGACAAGTGTAAATGAGAATTCCAATATATTTTTAAAATGGCATTTGATCCTAGTTTAACATTAAGACTTTATTATTTTTAGTGATTTTGAAAATTTAAAACATTCTTATCATTTGTGGCACCATAAATTCTATGAATCACTCATAAGCCTCTGATAAAGGAGAGCAGCAGCCTCCACCAATACAACCGTTCAAATTTATGAGTAATTGAATTCCGTGGTGTCCATTTTCACTCTATTCCTTGGCCACTGGTAAAGCAGACAACAAAAATTGAGAGACAAAATCAGAGAAAAATATTTTAATATTGATACATGTAGTTAGTATTACTTTTAAAAGTTAAAAATGGTGTATATTATGATGATAACTTTGTGACCTGTTTGACTTAGTCATCTGACATAGTTGAGCAGATGTGTTCATGTATGCTACATAAATCTCTCTACTGTTCATATAAAGCATTTTGCTTTTTTTTTCTTGTTCAAACTAGTAATATAAATGAGATGAAGAAAAGTTGGTAGATTAGAGGAAGGGTGCATGTTCCAGTTGATTTGTAGCTCAGGATTCTTCTCTGTGAGGTGGGTGACAGAGCGAATTCACTGAAATTCAATATCAGGCAGTAAAAGAAGCATAGACACACCTAAATTTGGGTGCTTTAAACATAAGACAAGAAAGAACAGATTGTGACCTGGCTGGTGGTTTCAGCAATACCAGTTTACTTCAGAGGGGAGGATGATGTAAGGGGACAAATAGATGAGGATGGTGGGAACATGTGGTTAAGAGAATAATTCTATAAAATGAGCCTGTATTGAGTCTCCACATACTTTCTTTGACAAAAAGCAATCTTCCTGCAGCCCCCACTGGGCCTGAGGGAGCAAGAAATATCACATTCTTCAACAAACTGAGGCAGGGGGCAGAAGGCCTTGTATTAATTGTAGATAATGAATGATAAATGTGGTGAGCCACTTCTGCCATTTCTGCAGACTATGGTCGCCATTACAAGATGACGCTGGCTCCGCTGTGGTCTGTGACAAACAACTCCTTATTTGGGAGAGTTGGCACATGGTTTTTCACCACCCTATGAGAAAGCTCCACGTGGCAGCTTCGCATTGGGGCTTGAGATGCTTTATTAAGGCTGGGAGGGGAATCCGAGGGGAAGAAGAAGAAATATCAAGGGCCTGAATAAACTGCTGAAAGAAGATTCCTGAGTTGCGTCTTCCTTGTGGGCAAGGGGTCGCGACAGATAAAGGTTTAAGAGAGGATGATGGCTGGTTAATAAGATCAGAATCACAAATATTCTGTGCAACAGATGAATGTGAAGAAGTTTTAGAAATTCCTAAGTAAATAGTTTTGCTTATAATTTAGTTTTGTGTACACAAGAAGGTATTTAATAATACTAGTGTTTAAAACTATGAAACGTCGATTCAATAAGTGTACATTGAAACACCCATATATTTTAAAAATGGGGTGCTAATAGCTCTAACAGTTAACCTCAGTGATCCTTGGATCATACTTCCCAGGAATTGCTAAAGTTTACCCCCTTTGCTGTTCCTTCCTACACTTGGGAACATTCTGGGAGACAAAAAGAAAAGCTGAGGGGGCTGGAGAAGATTCTATAAAAGAGAAAGACAAAAGTATTTTCATAGGCACCCAGCTCTGGGCCCAACTTCTTTCCAGAGAAATCTGTCTCTGTCCCTTTTTAAAATAAAACTTGCTTTGTACACTTACTTCAGTGTTTCTTACGTGTTTAAACTTAAACACCCAGGGAAGGAGGACCCAAGCTGATTTCCAAGACTGGTATCAATGACACAGACAGAAAGAGACACCGTGAACAAATTTGTCATGGGAGAACCTGTGAAGCAGAAGGGGAGTCTGAGCTTGACTGAACCAGAGGCACTGTGATGAGCTGGTGTTTAAAAAGTGCTCCATGTTTCTCAGCCAGCAAGTGGAGAGTTGAGGCAGGGAGCCATCTTGAAGCAGCTGCAATGTGGTTTCTGCTGCAGGAGCCCCGTTGGTCATAGCAAGTGGTACCAGACTGTCTCCACAAGTACCTGCCATGAAGTCTAGACCGTGCCTGGGAGTCATGCTTGGAGCCTGCACTGAGAAAACTGTACCAAAATAGATTCAGGCTGGAGGTATGGAGAGAATGCAGCTTGCTTTCCCTTTGTGGCTGCTGGTTCACAGGGCCTTTTGGGGACAGTACAGAAGCTGTACGGATGGGCATGACTGCATGTGGGGTTTGATCCTTGAAAGACCACATTTATGGGTGGTGAATAATGGGTGACCTGTGGAAGGTGTCGCCCTGCCCTACATGTGGAGTTCTCAGGAGGCCTCTGAGATCCGGATGCCTGGCAGAGATCAGCATCTTCCTGGATGTATAGCATGCCTCTGGAGCAGATACCGCCTGACAAAATTAATTAACGATGATCAGAACTAAATCCAGCCATCAAAACTTCCAGTTTAAAACTCTATATCAGTTCTACTCAGGAAGTGCATTGAGTAGACTACTGTATGTGGTTGAGAAGGGAAGCTGAGAGCTTTAACAACTTGTTTTCATTCCAGGATACACCAGCTGGAATCCTGGTGAGCAACACAAAAAAGGATGAGTTTAATAATGTGCAGTCCTTGTTCTTTTGAAGTGGTACATAGTCCAAGAAGAAATGGAAAGTAGACCAGTCTGGCATAGGCAGGGATAACCTATGCTTGTCAACAGGTTTTGACCATTGTGTGTGTGTGTGTGTGTTGCATATTGTTGTGCTGATTGGTTTATAATTATAATTATATATATATATATATATATATACATATGTTTTTATAAGTGCATTATAGTTATGCATAATATTGGAGCTTATCTTTTGGCATATTCATACATACGTGAAATATAATTTGCCCCAATTTGGTCTCTAGACTTTTCTCTTTTCCTCTCTTATTCCTTTTTCCTATTCTCTTCCCTCTACTTTTCTGTTCTTTCTTCTATTTATTTACAGTTTTTTTTAATAGTGATTTTTAGATACACATAAAGGTAAAATTCACTGTGATGTCTTCATGTATATACATAGCATGATTTGGTCACATTAATTCCACCATTTTTCTCTTTTGCAGCCCCTCCTTCTAACCCCTCAGTTCTCTTCCTCTGCTCCACTGGTCTCCCATCTATTTTCATGGGATTCACCCTCCTCTTTTTTTTGTATTTTGATCTAACTTCTGCAGACTCTAACTTTCAGAGTCTGGCTTATTTCACTTAGCAAGTTGTTCTTTTGTTCCATTCATTTATCAGCAAATGCCATAATTTCATTCTTCTTTATGGGTGAATAAAAACCCATTGTGTATATATGCCATGCTTTCTTTATCCATTCATCTATTGGTGGGCATCTGGACTGATTACATGACCTGACTTTGGTAGATTGTGCTGCTATAAACCTTGATTTGTCGGTATCAATAGAATATGCTGATTTTAATTTTTTGAATAAATACCAGGGAATGAGATAGATGAGTCATATGATGGTGCTATTTTTACTCTTTTGAGAAATTTCCACATTGCAATCCACAGTGATTGTGCTAGTTTGCAATCCCACCAGCAATGTATGAATGTACATTTTTCTCATGTCTTCACCAGCACTTACTATCTGTATTCTTTTTTTCTGTTTTCATTTTATAAACTTTTACATAACACTTAGACAAGACTTAGACAGATAGTTCTCAGATGCATACATATACCTACTCATATGTATTTTGGGTGTCAACAATATTGTTATCACCCCAAAAAACAGTTGTTTGTCTAACCAGTTCCAAAGTAATCATTTAAGACTTTAAAACACTAATTCCTGACTTAGTTTCTGCAAGTAATAAAACCTAACAAACATAAGAAAATTATTGATACCTCCTGTTACACTCTTCCTACTTAGAATTGCTTTTGCTATTCTGGGTCTTTTATTTTTCCAGATGAATTTCATGATTGCTTTTTTCTATTTCTTTGAGGAATGCTGTTAGGATTTTGATTGACATTGCATGAAACCTATAGAGTACTTTTGGTAATATGGCTATTTTAATGATATTAGTTCTGCCTATCCATTAACAAGGTATATCTTTTTATCTTCTAAGGTCTTCCTCTATTTCTCTCTTTAGGGTTCTGTAGTTTTCGTTGTATAGGTCTTTAACCTCTTTTGTTAGGTTGATTACCAAGTTTTTTTTTTTTTTGAGGATATTGTGAATGGGGTGGTTGTTCTCATTTCCATTTCAGTGGATTTGTCACTGATATACATGAATGCCTTTGATTTATACATGTTGATTTAATATCCTGCCACTTTGCTGAATTCATTTACTAGCTCTAGACATTTCTTGGTAGAACCTTTTGGGTCTGCTAGGTATAGGATCATGTCACCTGCAAATAGTGCTAATTTAAGTTCTTCTTTTCCTATCTTTAACCACCATTTGACCCAGCTATTCCCCTTCTCGGACTATACCCAAAAGACCTAAAAAGAGCATACTACAGGGACACAGCTACATCAATGTTCACAGCAGCACAATTCACAATAGTTAGACTGTGGAACCAACCTAGATGCCCTTCAATAGATGAATGGATAAAAAACAATGTGGCATTTATACACAATGGAATATTACTGAGCACTAAAAAATAACAAAATCATGGCATTCGCAGGGAAATGGATGACATTAGAGCAGATTATGCTAAGTTAGCCAATCCCTAAAAAACAAATGCCGAATGTCTTCTTTGATATAAGGGGGGGGGGGTGCGACTCAAAACAGAGCAGGGAGGAAGAGCATGAGAAGAATACCATTAAACAGGGAGGAGAGGTGGGAGGGAATGGGAGAGAGAAGGGGAATCACACAGAAGATGGAAGGAGATCCTCATTATTATACAAAATTACATATAAGTTGGTGTGAGGGGGGAAGAAAAAAAAGAGAGAGAGAGAAATGTGTTACAGTAGATGGGGTAGAGAGAGGTGATGGGAGGGGAGGGGAGGGGAAGGGGAATAGTAAGGGCAGCAGACTACAACAGACATTAGTATGGCTTTATGTATAAATATGGCTGTATAACCAATGTGATCCTGCAATCTGTACACGTGGAAAAATGAAAATTCATACCCCATTTAATCAAATGTATGATATCACGATCATTGTAATGTTTTAAGCAACTAATTAAAAAAAAGAAAATTATTGATAGATAAGAACAGATCAATGTTTCAGAATTTGCTTCAAAACAGTACATTAAAGTTCAAATAACTTTAACGGACTGTGTTAATTATAGCCAATTTAATTACAAACACAAACTTTATGAGATTCGCCTTCCACAAAACTTCTTTGACTTAGACATTCACAAATTTACATCTTTAATTTTGTCCTCTTTCATCTTTAGCCCAATAATGTTACTTTTACCAGACAAAATATGTTCTCATCAAGAAACATTTCTTTTACCTTCTAATCTTCCGTACTAAAATATTTTCATGTCTATAACTTATCTTTTTTAGTTTAGACCCTTTCTTTTTAAATTTTATTTCTTAGTTTAAATATCCACATATATTTTCACATATATATTCCTATATATGTTTATACAAATTCATGTATATATATATGGACATACCCTAGTGGCAACCAATTTCCGCTCATGCATTTTCATATATATTCAGTTACATAATCATAAACTATAACTAAAACAAAGTGTAAACATCCATCTCAAAAGAAAAATATACAAATTTATATACAAATTTATATCCATTTAAATATTTTTATGTATATTTTTATACAACTATATTCATAGTTGTATTTCTGTATATGGATACAAGTGTTCTATTCCTAAATAGCATTATTATTCTACATTAGTCCTATACCTACAAATACAATTCAGAGAATCCTCTATATATAAAAAACATACATACATGAATTTACCTCTGTATTTAGGGACATTAATTCATAAATTCACACAAAAATCCATAGATATTTTAATATATACTCATTTCCCTAGGCATAACTCAGATTTCACACATAATATAACAATATTGCTTACCTTAAAAATATCTATAGATAAAAGTAAATATTATTTGTATTAATAAAAACTGCCATTCTAACTGGAGTGAGATGGAATCTTGCTGTAGATTTGGTTTGTATTTTCCTGATTTCCAGGGAAGTTGAACACTTTTCACATATTTCTTATTTTTTTGTATTTTGTATTTTATTTTTTATTCTTTCTTCTTTATATTGGTCATTTGCTACCCCTATTCTGCTTCTGATTTCCCTCTCTTCAACTTTTGAATATTTGAAATTTTATTTTGGTTTTCTGCCTCAATTTATTTTCTCTTAATGAACTGTAACTTTGCAACCTTTTAGAACTATTCAGTTTGTAGAATTCCTGTCCCAAGCAGCACTCATATTGTTGTGGTTATTAGTATTATAAATGGCATAGTTGATACCTGCTGCTTACTTTAATGCTATATTTAGTTTATAGCTATTTATTGTTGTTGTTATAACTGCTGACCCCACCATTCCTCTTTGTATAGTAATTAGTGCTATAAATGTCACAGGAGTCATGGGGCATATATTTTAATGCCGTATATTGGCTACCCCTATTGTTGCTATTGTTTGTTTCCCTATATTCTGAGATGCTGATATGCAAAGGGTCAAGACTGCTGGTGAACTATATCCACAAATTAGCCAAGTGACTGCACATCTTGATTCACAGAAAAAACGAACTCTGTTCAATCTTTAATAATATCTTAAAACATAAAACAGAGAAGACAAAAACCCTAAACCAACTACCAGGCCCTAAGAAGAAATGACTAGAAGGGATGTCAAGTTCCACTCTTGAACATCTGCTCCTACAGGAGACACAGAAAGAAGTTCCAAGACTATTGTTCAGAGAACCCCACAGTGTTGAAGTAGCATTCCAGAAGTAAATTAAAATGGCAGTTCTGTAGCAGTGATCTGAAAGGCATTGCCGGTAAAAATTAACACTTGAATTGCACAGAGCTTATTTGTTGAAGCTAACAGATATTAACAACACAAGAGTTATCAAAAAAGATATAACTACACACCGAGGGACTGCATCACAAAGAAGAAGAAGAACATATCTCAACATATGCAGAAGCCAAATCCTTAGGAAAAAGAAAAACATTAGGAAAAAGTCTCCCCCTAACATTTATAATTCTCCAAAAGAGAAACTCACAATATGGTAGGGGACAAAATTTCAAAAAAAAATCATAAAAATTTGATTATTAGAATGATTAATGATCCAAAAAAGACATAAGAAACTAAGAGTGGGAATACAGTAGAACAAAATACCATTTCAATAGAGATAGAAATTTTAAAATAAGCTGATGAGAACTCCCGGAAATAAAGGCCACAAAAAAATCAAATTAAAAATTCACTTAAATGTATCACCAAAAGATTAGATTACATAGAAAACAGACTTTAGGACCTTGAAGACAGGGGATATGAATTTGAATAATAAGTAAACTGTAAAGGAAAAAAAAAGAGATGTGACCAGAATATACAGTAACTCTGGGACAACAGACTAAACTTAAAATTCATTGTGATATGAAGGTCAGAAGATGTGGGTTAATGGAATTAACAAACTATTCAGTAAAATAATAATAGAAAAATCTTCAAACCTAAGGAATAAGATGGACCACCACATATAGGAGGCAGATAGATTCACAAATAGACAAGATTATTAAAAATTCTTTCCAAGTTACATCACAATTACATCACAATCATAACACCCAACATAGACAATAAGAATAAATTATTAAAAGCTATGAGAGAAAAGTTAGGTCACATTTAAAGGTAATCTAATAAGACTCATTTCTGACTTATGAGTCTGGATTTTAAAATCTAGGAGGTCTCAAAATGAGATACTTCAACTTTAAAAGCAAACAATAACCAACCAGGATTTTATATCTAGCAAAGCTATCATTCATAATGGAAGCAGAATTTTTTTTAAAAAAAACTTTCAATAATAAGTATGAACTAAGGAAATAAAAAAAG
The DNA here is from genome assembly GCF_021218885.2 of Marmota monax. Lineage (NCBI taxonomy): Eukaryota > Metazoa > Chordata > Mammalia > Rodentia > Sciuridae > Marmota > Marmota monax. Next base: position 607,391 of record NW_026694470.1, on the reverse strand, counting down.
CATGGCCACTAATCCAACACTACAGAAAGTATTTAATGAAATATTAATCACAGAAGAACTCAAAAACAAACCCCAGAGCTCTAAATTTGATGAAGCTCTTTGGGAGCGAAGTTTAGTAAATGAAAATTAAGATCAAGTTAAATATGCAGAACTAACTGAAATGACATAAAACAAAAAAAAATTCCAATATTATTCTGAATATAAATGGTATCAACTCTAAAAGACATAGACTGGCAGATTGCATTAAAAACAAGACCCAACTGTGGGATGTTTGCAGGATAGTCATCTCATAAGCAAAGACATCCAAAGTCTGAAAGTAAAAGGATAAAAAATTTTATTTCATGCAAATAAAGTCTGAAAACAAGTAGTAATATCTATTCTCATATCTAACAAAGCAGATTTCAAATAATCAGAAGAGACAAAGAAGGTCACTATATACTGGTAAAGGGAACAATCAAACAAGAAGATATAATAATATTAAATACTTATATTCCAAAATCAGTGCAGCTACTTACATGAAATAAACACTTCCTGACATTAAGTTACAAATAAACCCTACTAAAATAATATTGGGTGATTTCAACACCCAGTCTCACTAATAGGACATCTGGACATAAAAATCAATGATTAAGATACTTCTGACCTAAATAATATCAAAAAAATGGACATATCAAAAATCTATACAATATTTCCTTCAACAACAAGTGAATTTACTTCTTCTCAGCAATTCTTGAAATCTTTTTCAAAATAGATCAGATTTTATATTACAAAGCAAGTCTTAGGAAATACAAAAATAAGAAATATAATACTGTGCATTTTATCAGATCATAATGGAATGAATTTAGAAATCAACAGTGAAAAAATTATAGAAACCACCTAAGCAAAGGAAAATGAACAGTTTCTGAATGAAATAGATAATAGGGGAAATTTTAAAAGTCTAGAAATAAGAATGGTGACACAAAGTACCAAAATCTCTGGAACATCATGAAGGCCTATCTAAGAGGAAAGTTTATAGCATTAAATGACTATATTAAAAAATAGATAACTCAAGTATGCAGTCTACTGCTATATCTCAAGACCCAAGAAAACCAAGAAGAAACTAATTCCAAAATCAATAGAAGACAGGAAATAATTAAGAGCAACATTAATAAAATGGAGAATAAAAAATAAAAAGGATCAACACAATAAATAATTAGTTCTTTGAAAAGATAAACAAAGACTGATAAACTTATAGCCAAACTAACCAAAAGAAAGAGCTTCAGATCAATAAGATTAGCAATAAAAAAAGTGATAACACCACAGACAGTTCTGAAATTCATAGAATAATTAGGGAATAGTTGAAAACTACATTCTAACAAACTGAAAAATCTAGAATATATTGACAAATTTCTAGATATATGTGACCTACCAAAATTGAACCAAGAGGATATGTAAAATCTAAACAGACTAATATGAAGGAATGAGATTAAAACAGCAATTAAAAGCCTTCCAAACGCAAAGCTCAGAACCAGATGAATTATAAACTGAGTGTCATCAAACTTTTAGAGAAGGATTAATGCTACCCTCTTCAAATTATTCCATGAAATATAAAGGGAGGGAATACTCCCAAATTCTTTCTATCAAGCCATTATTATCCTGATAACAAAATCAGATAAAGACACATCAAGGAAAGTTCAGGCTAATTTCCTTGATGAACTTGGATGCAAAAATCTTAATAAAATGCTAGCAAACCACATTTTTTTTATTGGTTGTTCAAAACATTATAAAGCTATTGACATATCATATTTCATACATTAGATTCAAGTTGGTTATGAACTCCCAATTTTACCCCAAATACAGATTGCAGAATCACATCGGTTACACATCCACATTTTTACATAATGCCCTATTAGTAACTGTTGTAACCACATTTTAAAACACATTAAGAAGATTGCACAGCATGATCAAAATGTATTCATTCCAGTGATGCAAGATAGTAAAGCATCACATAAATAGAATTAAAGACAAAAATTACATGATCATCTCAACAGATGCAGAAAAAGTCTTTGTCAAAATTCAGCCCCCATCCATGTTAAGAACACTGAAGAAACTAGAGATAGAAGGTAATTACCTCGACACTTTAAAGACTGTATATGACAAACTGAAATCCAACATCATAGTGATGGAACAAAACTGAAAGCATTTCTTGTAATATCATAAACAAGACAAGAATGTCTACTGTGACCATTTCTATTCAACATAGGTCTTTAAACTCTTGTCCAATCAAGCAAGAAATAGAAATTAATGGGAGTTCATAACCCACTTGAATCGAATGTGTGAAATATGATATGTCAAGAACTATGTAATGTTTTGAACAACCAACATTAAAATTTAAAAAAAAAAAAAGCTATTTGGAGATTCCTCAAAAAACTAAAAACAGCATAATAATACATGTGTACATATATTTATAGCAGTGCAATTTTTAATAGTAAAGTTATGAAACTAGACTTGGCCTGTCAAAACTGAAAATATAAAGAAAATGTGGCAAGTATGGCCAGTGGGGTTTTACTCAGCCATAAAGAATGAAATTATGTCATTTGCAGGTAAATTATGGAACTTGAGATTATCATGCTAACTAAAATAAGTTAGACTCAGAAAGTCAAGGTCTAAATGTTTTCTCTCATATTCAGCAATGAGAGAAAAAGAGAGAGAGAGGAGAGAGAGAAAGAGATAAATTATTATTAATAATAACAATAATAATAATTTTTTAAAACCCCAAAAGTTGGATCTCATGAAAATGGAGTACTGTAAGTTGGTCAACAGAAAAGGAGGAATACATGGGGTTATATTAGGCAATGAAATCTACCAAATTATGCTATGTCCACATATTTAGCACCATGAATTATAATACACTAATTAAAATAATAATAACAGTAGTAGAAGGGAGACCAAAAGAGAAGAGCAAGTGTATTAGGGTAGGAAGGAAATGAAGAAAAACGGAAGATGTTAGGTAATGGCATTGATCAAATTGTATTGTATGCATTTATGAATATATCACATTGAATTCCACTATTATGTATAATTATAATGCACCAATAAAAAGAAAAAAATTAATGAGAAATAAGAAGGACATTGAAATGCTGACTTGCTAACATTATAGAAATATAAATTAGATATACACCTTATGCCAAATATTGCCATCAAAATTGTTACAGCAGGACCGAGGCTGTAACTCAGTGGCAGAGCACTTGACTAGCACATGTGAGGCACTAGGTTCAATCCTTAGCACCACATAAAAATGAAAGAAATAAAAAGAAGGCATGCTGTCCATCTACAACTACTAAATAAATAAATAAATAAATATTAAAAAAATATTGTTACTACAACCTTCAGAAAATAGCATCCTGTCTGAATTATTTCTCATTAGTCCTAGAAGGGAAGGATCTGAAGATCGTAAACTAGTTTCTTCCACTGCTCTCTGACATGTAACTGTAGAATCTAAAAGGCTACAGAACTGCTGGTGATTAATCAGTATTTTCTGATGCCAGATTAAGCAGATTTAGCATAAATTTGGGTGAGAGAAGAGTGTTGGGTGTATCTGTATGGGGGGGGGGGGTTGTGTCTAATCCAGCAATGATTATGGAGGCCCTTAGGCCAAGTCCATGTTATTTTCACAACACAATGACAAGTTGTAAAAACAGAGAATTCCACCTGGCTTCAGTATGGAGGAGAATATTTGCTTCACATTACCAGCACTTCAAAGACATGTCACATTGTTTTCAGCCTGCCAGATAGAATCTAAAGTCTTTTTGTATTGTGCATCTGAACCTTTGTTCCATTTCAATAGCAGCACATACTTTATGACACCACTAAATTTCAATTACAGTGGCTCTAGCAATGGCATTAGACTCTGTTTATATGAGCAATTTCCCATTTATAAGGCTTGTAAAAATGTGATAAAATGTGAATTATCTAGACTAATGAGAACTAATTCCTAAAATAAATAAAGCCATGATTTACCAAAGGGACCCTTCATAAAATATGCTTATAATTAAACAATGAAATATTGAAACTATGTGACTATGAATACCAGGAAAAACAATGTGCAACTGTTTCAATAGATATTCATGTTTTCTGAGAGTCTCTGACTAAAGATAAAATATGTAAATAGCATTTGATATCCTCGGTTCGCATGTCAAGAGTTGTTTTTTCTTCATTTGTAGCATCAGTAGTGTTCTTAAGATCATGTAGGCATATATTTCTTAAAGAGTTAAAAGGGTTCCCATCTTCAATAATACATGTAAAGTCATAGAATGGATTCTCTAAGGGCCAAAGGGATACTAAATTTTGAAACATTTATAATTTCTACTAAGCAACTAAGGAATTTTAATTATATGTCCTAAATCTAAATACTATGCTAAAAATGCTACTCATCTACAGGGTAAAGTCTGAGAATCAACTTCTATTGTTCAAAAACATTCCACTTGGCCTACTACATTTCTGCATTTAAAAAAAAAAAAAAACTTTGTAAAGCAACAGAGTTGATGGTACCCACACTTTACATTTATTGGCTGATGATTAAACACCGCGGATGGGGTTGTCCCCTGAACTTACTGCCAGGCCTCTGTGCTTTCCATTGGAATCTTCCTGTCTGATGACTTCGCTGAAAAACTTGCTGACCAGGGGGAATGTTCTGACATCTGAGAAGATGCAAGAGGTAATGTTCATAAACACTCCTCTCCAATAGCCGTTGCCCCATCTCTCTTGCCCACTCAAGAAGGTCTAATGGAATGTGAATGGGGACTGTTAGTCAAGTTATGTCAGCTGAATTCCTCTACTGTTACCTTTGAGATGTTATTTTTTAGTCCTTTGAACACCAAATGTTTTCCTTTTGGACACAAACATGATGGAATTTCCATTTACCAACTTTGGGAGATGGAGAATTGGTCAATAAAGACATCAGTTTGCTGGCTTACAAAAAAACAAAAAACAAAAAAAAAAAACACCAAGGTTTCAGATAAAGAGCAGGAAAACTTAAAAATAGAAACAATACAGATGACACAATGGTTTTCCTGCCAACATCACTCTCTCTTGTTCCAGCCAGAAAAGCCCTGGAATTAGGAAGAAGGAAGAATGCCCCTGAGTTCAATCCCTAGTACCCCTATCCTGCCCCCCACCAAAAAAAAATTATTATTGATTCCAAATAGTTGCATTGAATGATGTGTGTGTAAAGACATATTTACATGTATATGAAATTGAAAGAAAGAAATTCCTTAAAACACAAAAAATAAACATTAACTCTATTAATGTTATAAGTGATTCCATCACATGACAGGGAGCCTCTACAATAGTATAAAAGGCACATTTTATTATCGTTATGAGAGTAATATGACTTGAAAGGGTCAAAGGAAACCTTAGGGTTTCTCAGACTATATTTTGAGTAATGTTTTAGAGGGTCATACCTCTCATACACACACACACACACACACACACACCTGAAACACCATATTTTCTTAGTTAAAAAAAAAAAAGAAAAAAGAAATTTGAAACTTGGTGAACAAACAGCTATTACCAGATAAGAGGCCTTGTTTCTATCTTGAAGGATATAGGATTTAGAGCTTGGGAGTTTGGGTTGAAAAAATTGCAGCTTCTGCCCTGAGATGACAGAGAAGAGGACTCACTGTGGTTTACAATCTGCTGCTTCTAATCACCAAAGTGAACATTTAGGCAAACTGACAACAGACCCTAGTAGCCCATCCTCCTTCTCCTAGATTTGGGAGACATTGAAAGCACATGGAAAGAAATCCTATGTCAGAACACTCTGGCCTCTGGCAAGAAATCACTCACTGGGGTCGGCTTCCTACAAACTTAGATCAAGTCATGTCCTAACCTAGCTTCAGCAGGTCCAGTGACCATCTGTAATCCTGAGACACAGTTTCTGTTCTACTTTGCTGTCCTGATCCAAACAATTGTTCAGGCCCACCCTGAGAGAGGGCAAGACGCCCTCAGCCTCTTAGAAGGCAAGGATTCTCAACCTCGGGGGGAAGGAAAATACTGACTTAAAAAATCATGACTCCTATATATTTCAACATAGAATTTGGGATATATTTTCCCAAGTACATTAATGTTTTAATAAAAAAAAACATAATTGAGAAAATACTTCCTCTCTAAACTTTTATGCTCTATAGACCTGCTGTGTGCCCTAACTCAACGAGGCAGGTTATATATAGTCAAGTGAAATGATAGCGGGGCAAATCAGATGTACAGGGGCTAGCAGCCACCTCTGAATTTTTCTCAAGACTTTAGAGAAGTGTGTGAGAGAGTTGAAATTCCTTGTGCATACAAGAGGCACACATATGAGCTGGCACTGAGTACAGCCTGGCCTCTAAAAATGCCACCAGACAGAAAATCGCAGCACACATTTCACATTTCATAGATGAAAGCCTTTCTGGAGTAAGTTTCTAGTCAGGACACAGAGGGCAATGTTGAAACTCAGAAGAAACTTAGATCTCCAGTGGCCGGAAGTTTAGATTGGGGATTGCACTAGAGTGGAGCTTCCACATCAGATGGTCTTTGACTATCTCAAAGCAGTGAGCACAAAGCACAGACAAAAGGAAATGTTACAGAGCTCTGAAAACTAGAGAGGAGCTCCGTGGCTCACACACTTTGCTATACTTGTCATCACAAAGTTGCTTGATTTCTAGTGAACACAGGTGCCAATTTCAATTGAACATAGAAGGATCTAGATCTGAATAATTTGGACCTGAATTAAACTAGAAAGATTCACTGAGGTAAGAGCCATTTTTTTCCTGGATATTTGCTTGTTCTAATGATAAGATATTTTTGGAGGTGAGTGCTCTATTTTGTTAAAATGCCTTCTTTATTTTCCACTCAGAGTAAGTCCTGCTTATGTGCACCTTTCTGATTAAAAAAAAAAAATTATCACATGCATGTCAAACTTTTAAGCAGTGCCTAGTAAATAATAAGTGCTCAACAAATCTGAGTTGCATCATTGATCATATGTTTATAAATTCCTTTATCTGCTTTAAATATTCTTCCTTTGATCCATTTATTCCTGAGAAACAATTTTACCCACTGTTTCAGTCTTTTGAGATTGCATTTTTCTTGAATAATTGCCTTATACGTTCTAGGGATAATAACATCCTCCTCTAGGACCTAAAAAACTCTGTGCACTAGTCTACTTGAACATTTATCAGAATGTGTTAAAATGTGTTAATATAGCAATTTTAATATTCCCAAGGTCTTGGTCATTTCTTCATGATGATTGCTGCATAAATAAATTAGTGAATTGTTTCTATTTTGCTCAAAATGTGCACTCAACAGTTACTTCTGGCCTGCAACTCTACTGATACAATTAGTCTGCTTATCTCTAGGCAAAGAACTGAGGTGAT